>NC_041385.1:794050598-794086705 GCF_002162155.2 Triticum dicoccoides | reverse complement strand
TGTAGATGACATCATACGGCGGACGGCAAAGACACTAGAAATTTTGCCGTCAGCGGCGGACGGCAAAGGCCTGCCGTTAGCCACTTAACGGACTGACAGCGCAATTATTGCCGTCCGCTCTCTTTGCCGTCCGCCGCAGACGGCAAAGGGCCTTTGCCGTCAGCCGCCAGGAAGCAGACGGCAAAGTAGCTGTTTACCGTAGCCTACTTTGCCGGAGCCTTTTGTCGTCCGCGGCTGACGGCAAAGGCCTTTGCCGTCTGCCGTTCAGGCCTTTGCCATCCGCCGTGGCAGACGGCAAAGTAGCTGATTCCTGTAGTGTTGCTAACACTCACGTGGAAGATTTATGTGTAGGAGGAGTGTCTATTCTGTTAAATGACATGGCAAAACTGACACTGTCGGATGCCGATCTAACGGTTCTTACGGCGTTCGTCAGGAAAAGGCTTGTGGCGAATGTTTGTCGGATAATGATTTACGAACACATGCATTGCATTGATACGTGCCCCGTCCCTCTCACGCACACGCACCCTCATGAGTCACGACTCTCCCGAGTCCTCTCACAGACTCGCACGTCGCACCCACCGTCTATCTACAGGTAGACGTCACGCACATATGTGCTCTTCACACCCTACCCTCAGAACTTCTAAAAAACAAAAGACGTCGCGCACATTTTATTTTAGCTCACACGTCACACACTTATACTATTACTCTTGCGGCGAACGTTCTTTGGGCATAGAATATTGTACTCTCACGAAGAGAAGCAGTGCACGCATGGACTAGTTCTCTCACACCCACTCACTGGTACACATAGGAGCGCATTTTTTTGAAGCTGGTACAACAAAATCACTCCACTATATATATAAGCAGGAGCCTTAGCGCTTGCTTTACTAGGGTTCCTCTCATTCACTCTCTCATGCTCTCCAGATCTAAGAAAGACATAGATGGCCACACTCTCTCGCAGCTCACGGCTGGTCACAAATCTGGCCGGACAACCTCGACCGGGGCAGGGGTGTAGGCCATCGTTCACGCTGTCGGCGGCGGCGAGGGAGGAGACCAACGGCTGCCCGCGCGTCCCGATCAGCGGCCGTGTCGTTCTCTCCGAGAGAGCGCCGGCTCGGGGGTGCGTCCGATCCCTTCTTCCTTCCTGCGGTATTGTGGCCAAGATGCAGCCTCCCGACACCGTCTTTGCCACATGCCGACAACCCTCAGGTATATATTCCTTCGAAACCCGCCTTGCTCTACTGCCCCAGCTCCCTTCGTGTGGATCTTTTTCTACTTTCATCCGTTGTTCCAAAGTCACCTAGACGTTTACTATTATTAGAGGTAAAGCTAGTGCATACAGTCGACTCTAAGAGTTGGTTCAAACAGAGAAGAAAGTGGGAAAGCTATAGCATGAATCTAGGACTTGGTTCTAAGAGGAAACGGGGGAAAGTAGTAGATACTAGCTACCTAACCGGTCTCTTGGTTGAAAAGACAAAGAAAGCATGGTGGATGGAGAAGGGTGGGGGAGGTGGACCTATCTCTTGGTTGAAAAAGGAAAGAAAGTGATGGGTGTTGGGGGACAACGCAAATGAGAATGAGCAGGTCTAGATTTCTTGTGCTCACATAGGAAAATGTCGCCGAGGAGATAAAAATGGGACAAATGCAGACATGCTGCCTGAGTGTTTGCTGCTCTCGGCAGCCACATCTGCCTCACCACTTTATGCCCCTGCTATCCCTACGCTCATATCACTACCGTTAATGTAAAATCACATGAAGCATTAAGCAATGCCACCTAATGTCACTATAAGTAATCGTCTAGTGTCGTCGGTAAATTGAAGAAATGCCACCACCATTTTATGAAGTGCTTCCGTCTTGCTTTATTTCCCATGAATTGTGTTTTTGCAGTTACACTTAACTCTCACACCGCTAACATTGCTTCATCCCAGTGGAACTGCACAAATTTGATTGCACATTTACTGACCATGTGCTACTCTCATGACAATAATACTAATGTTATTGTTCTACATGTTAATCTAGTGGCATTGTTGATGTGATGTGATGCTAGTTACTTAAGGACTCTTCATACTGTCAATCTAGAACCAATTATAACACAATAGATGCTGCTGTTAATCATACGCCACTGCAAATATTTGTCACTGTTTAAATAACCGTATTTCGTATTTGCGCAAACAGGGATGTCTGTCTCCATATCATTTCGGGATGTCTGTCTCCACATCGTTTCTATCCGTGCAATCAAAAGCACACACCTCAGTTTTAGTACAACTGCGCAAAATGAGATGGCTATCCCTCATTGCCATCGTCTAACCTCCAGTCTTCAAGGTATTCCTACATTGGTAGTAACTAAGGTAGAATGACCAACGCAATCTAAAAGAAGCTGATTCGTACGTTTTACTTCCTGATTGCAGTGCAGGGATGAGCAAAAACAACTGCATCCTAGTCCGGAATGCACTTTCTGCCAGTTCTTCCACGGAACGAGGACTAGCTGGCACGGCTGCACGGCGGTTTTTTGGACAGGTGCGCGGACAAGAGGCATTGTGGTCTGCTTATTTCTGCAAATAACAATGCTTAAATTTAGTGGAATGCACAAGCATTTCAACTGGTCAGTACACTGCATGGTTCAGTTCAGCATTCCAGCTAAGACCACAATTATAATTGGTTATTCTGGAATGAGAGTACCTAACCCTGGATTGTGGCAACAAGAAAAAACCAGAGTGAACTCCAGGAAATTTAAGCCTGCCGGGAGGCCCTTTGCTCAGAGAAGCCTTGCTTGTTTTTTCCTGATTTCTAAACCTTCTCACAACTTTGTCTTTTGTTGTGAACTAGTATATGTTTGTTATGTTCTATGAATCATTGAGATGTATAAAATTTATTAACTTATGCTTTTCAAGTTTTTTATCAAGACGAGTTTAATGTGAGTGTTCCACATGAGCGCTGGACTAGCATGTGAATGTTTGGAATTTATTACATTGTGGCCTCAATTAACTGCATGAACCACTGTAACAAGATACATAGTTGCTTATATGTCAGACAGCATATTGTTGATTGTTAGCTGGTCGATAGCCTAGTGTTGAAGTGAGCTGAGCCAATGTGCCGTATTTTGCACAACTGCTTACAAGTGGGGTAGCACCAACAGTGTTTACAAGTACTTATGTATACGTCGGCGCACAGTTCTTGAACGAGTGCTCTATTTCATCAAAAGACACACTGCTCGTATGATAAACTGAGACAACTTATGTCTTACCATGCCATATTCATGAAAAAACTAGTGAGGACGCATCTGTTTCGGCAACAATTATGATGGTTCTCACATGATTCACGGGCAGAAAAGTAGCAGCAGTTCCCATAGACGGATTCAAAAAAGAGTACTAGCCCCAGAGGGGTCGATAACAGGCAAGGTTCGGATAATTAGACACAATCAAAACTACTATTGAACACTAGCTGGGGAAACCATTTCATTCCTTGATCTAATTTGGGCTGGACACAAGACGAACCTTGCCATGAACATCATTGAGGACGTCCCGCAGCAGCTCAATCCTATGAACCTTCACGAAGACAAACTTGTGGCCTTGCCACTGATAAACTTGTTTGTGGAGGCATGCCACGTCATCTTCCTGCGTAAGCTTAACAAGAACAGTATGCCTCACAAACGAAGGAGTAGCTTTCAACTTCTTGTGCTTTAGTACACCCTGGACAACACGCCTGACAACAGTGAGGCTAGAATACAACTCTTCATTGGTATAACCGCAAATGGCTTCCAGGATCCAACAGCCTAAGAACTCTGTTTTCCCAGTGCGTATATTCAGGTCATCCGCCTCATAGTGAGTGACATGTATAACCACACAATCCTTGTCTGCATCAGGGTTCTAATTGAAAGAGAAACAAATTCTGAATTACTTTTCAGTATAAGAAACACAAGTTATTTAAACCACTATGTATAGCATGGCATCGAAGCTAATAAAATTTTGCATTATTAATCACCAAATACTTAGATGAAAAACCACAATCGAGATCGGCAAAGAATAAAATCACCTTGGGCAGCTCAGCGGGGGGGACACATCCTCGAAGGGGGAAAACTGCTCCTGCAGTGCCACGGGGGCTGTAACCTCAAACGGGGCGTTGACCATCTCAGTAGTGGCCACGAGCGTATCTGAGGTCGGCTTGGTGGCTGCCTCCATCTTCTTGGAGCTCTCTGTCTCGTGGGGATCAGCCTCCCGCGTCTGCTCCAATATCGGCAGATCTTTGCCCGGTTCTCCTTGGTCCATCATGAAACTGACAAATACTAGGAGACCACTGAAAGGAAAACACAATCGCAATGACAATGAAACAAAAAAGAGAGTGAGGATCGGTTACTGCTTTGCAAAAGTTATTATTTTTTCTCTGAACGAAAATATACCAACATCACGGATCCGCTTACCTTCCCTTCGTTGGGAGAGAAGAACAGTGGCAGATGCGAGTATTGCCTTTCTTGAAGATGGTGAGGGAGAAGGGGGTTCAGTGAAGAGTGAATAGATGGTTGCTTCGTCCGTCAAACTTAGACTGCGGGGGGTGGGGTTTTGTGATACGACGGCTCGTTACTGCCGCGCTAAGACTAGGGTGACTCTTCGCCTGCATACTGCCTTCTAATTTGGTGGATGGCATTTGGGCCCGCGCGCTGCATGGCCCGCATGTCGGTGAACAAAAGTATAACGGCATTCAGTAGAGGGAGACGTTTCAATGACCTTGGAGGAGCCACAAGCGGTAGAGTGTCTCCACTGTACTAGTAGTAATTGTTTTTCTGGGTAGCTGTAGAGTGTCTCCACTGTACTAGTAGTAATTGTTTCTCTGGGCCCAAGACAAAACAGCCCATCCACACTAGTAAATAGTAAAATCAATTCAAAACCCTATATTTACTGAATGAGAGGCGCTACCCACACCCAGCACACCGCCCCCCAAAAAACCTGGGTGCTCTTCTTCCTCCTTGCTCCCACCCACCTCACGTCAGCTCGCTCCACTCGTACCCCCAAATTCCTCACCTCACTCCTACAAAAAACCCCAGCTCCCCTTCTTCCTCACTACTACAGAAAAAACCTCAGCTCCCCTTCTTCTTCACTCGCACTACAACTAGGCTCGTCATTTCTTACTCTGCTCAAATCCGTGAGCACGACGCGACGCCCTCGAGGAAAATGGATTCGGCTGACCCCAGCGCCAAGAAGATAGGCTCCCGCCAGCAGCGACGCTTGTTGTAGATCCCGCACCCGGCAGCGCGGGGAGAAGCGGCGACCCCGCCCCCACCGGATCCCAGGAACCCGTAGAATCTCGGGTGGACCGCTTCAGCGATCTCCCGGACGCCGTCCTTGGGAGATCATCTCGCTTTTCCCCACCAAGGATTGCTAGCGCACCCAAGTCCTCTCAATTTGGTGGTGCCCTCTATGGCGTGTAGTGCCCCTTAATCTCGACTGTCGTCAGCTATCTCTCTTCAATGATTTTGAAATCCCCAGAGCTATCATCTCCTCCCACCAGGGCTCCGTTCAAAGCCTCTGCATCCCGTCATGCTACCTGAGCAAGCATACCATGCCCTGCACGGTGGACGCCTGGCTGAAATCCCCTAAATTCACAGAACTACAGCTGCTTGAGTTCTACTATTCCCCTGGAAATCACATACCACATACGGAATGCCATGAACTTGTGCCCTTAGCACCGATGTCCATCTCGCGGTTTTCCTCCTGTCTCCACACTGCCACCTTTGCGTTGTGCTACCTACCAGACAATCTGGCACTAAACCTTCGACTCCCATTTCTCAAGAAACTTTCACTTGTGCGGGTTCGTATATCGGAGGCCTCATTGCACAGCATCATCCACTCTAGTTTCCCTGCCCTGGAGTGCTTGGTGCTTGTTTTCACAGTTAGAATCAGTTGTCTCCAAATAAAGTCGCCTAACCTTGTAAGAATTTCTTTTGACGGAAGGAAGCTCATCATCCAAGATGCCCCTTCACTTCAAAGGTTGATCCTTGATTCTAGTTATTCACCATTGCAAATAAGTGTCCTCTCTGCGCCTAAACTGGAGACCTTGGGTGTAATACATGATCTCTGTGCTCATTTCGATATGGTGTTTGGCTCCATAGTTCTTCAGGTACTTTATATTATCATCTACACTTGTAATCATAAGCTGCATTTTAAATTTCTGCCCATAAGTTATATATCATCTTGGAGTACACATTTTGTACTAATATTATGTTCTATGCTCAATGAAGAGTTTCTCCATGGATGGCCTATCAATGGTGTTGGATTCTGTCAAGATCTTATATATCCAAATGATTAGTTTTGATCTGAAAAAGATTATTGGCTTGCTGCAATGCTTTCCATGTCTGGAGAAGTTGTATATAAAGGTGATAATTTCACACGCACATTGGAAGCCCGCATATACTGTACTAGAATTAACCGTTCAGCTGTTGCTCTTTCGACACTCTTTTTTTAGACCTTAACTGTTTTCAATCTTCATGTCTATTTAGGCAATAGGACGGGGTAAGAAAGTTATAACCAATCGGTGGATTCGTAAGCATCGGGATTTTCTCACTTCTCATGAGATTCGATGGAAGAAAATAACACTAGAACGATATGTAGCCAACCATGCAAACACTAGATTTGTCACATTCTTCGTGCTGAATGCGAGGTTACTATTGTCCATCAGGCTTAAGTTTATCAGCAGCATGGTTTTGACGGATGGGTATGTCGAAGAGCAAAAAAAAAGGAGTTACAGGTGGGCAAAAGAGCATCGGAACGTGCCGGGCTTCTATTTACAACATATTGTGGTCATAATCCAGTAAATTTTATGACCCAGGATGTTCATTCTATGGACCTGACCGATCCACTTGACTGTGACTGCCGAAAACAGTGCTGGAGTTAGATGTTGTTGCCCTTTTCAACCTGGGTTTTTTTGTAAACCTGATGAACAATTAACCCTCGTGCTTTTGTACAGTTTGTAAGATGGAGTTAGATGTTCCTGCCCTTTTCAACTCAGCTGTGACTGTCATATTTTCTTTGAAACAAGGCACGGATTGCCATTCATTTAATTTAGAGTGAAATATTGTAACAAATCCCAACCAAGGGACATAACATCACTCTCGCCAGCTGCTTGAGCTCACTATGCATTACAGAAGCCAAGTGATTATCCCCCACCAGCACCCACAAACTTATTTCGAACTAGCACATCAAATGGGCTGTAAATTTTCATAGGAAAGGCTGCATGACCGTCACAGATTTGGATTCTGACATTTGGGACCCGCGAGGAAATAGCCTAGCCAGTCAACAAACGATTCTGCCTACCAGTCGTTGGATTGACATCCAACATCTGTCGTGTATCTTCTATCTCTTGTCTTCTTCCTCCAGCCGCCCAAACCGAACCACCCCGTCGGCTCCGCCTGCTCCCGCATCCCATGGCTGGCTGCGCCTCCGCCGCCCTACCGTACGTACCCTCCAACGTTGGCCAGTACCTCCCTCTATCCCCCCACACATCCTGTTATTCTCCGGCAACGTCAGCCCCAACACGTACCCGCACCCAAACCAGTCAACCCTCGTACTCCCCTCCGCCTGCGACTGGACCGGTGCATCTTCCATGGCTCCTGTTCGTTCCGTCCGAGGCCTCTCCGTCGTCCTCCGCCTTGCGGCCTTGGTTTGCTCGCCGTGCGCGGTACGCCGCCCTCTTGCGTTTTCAACGTCGTCAACAACCGAGAGGAACAAGGAGATGACTGTACATGGAGAGGATGACAGTAGGGACCCACCAGCATCATGGCAGTATGCAAGCAAGTGCCTCTGTATTACAAGCCCAAAAATATGGTTCTATTGGCGAATGTAGTAATTTTAAAAAAATTCCTATGCACACGCAAGATCATGGTGATGCATAGCAACGAGAGGGGAGAGTGTTGTCTCCGTACCCTCATAGACCGTAAGTGGAAGTGTTAGCACAACGCGGTTGATGTAGTCATACGTCTTCACGTTTCGACCGATCAAGTACCGAACGTACGGCACCTCCGAGTTCCGCACACGTTCAGCCCGATGACGTCCCTCGAACTCTGATCCAGCCGAGTGTTGAGGGAGAGTTCCGTCAGCACAACGGCGTGGTGACGATGTTGATGTTCTACCGACGCAGGGCTTCGCCTAAGCACCGCTACAGTATTATCGAGGTGGACTATGGTGGAGGGGGGCACCGCACACGGCTAAGAGATCAATGATCAATTGTTGTGTCTCTAGGGTGCCCCCCTGCCCCCGTATATAAAGGAACAAGGGGGGTGCGGCCGGCCAAGGGGAGAGGCGCGCCGGGAGGAGTCCTACTCCCACCGGGAGTAGGACTCCCCCCCTTTCCTAGTTGGATTAGGACTTGGGAGGGGGAAAGAGGAGGGAGAGAAGAAGGAAGGGGGGCACTGCCCCCCTCTCCTTGTCCTATTCGGACTAGGGGGGAGGGGCACGCGGCCCATCCCTGGCCGCCTCTCCTCTTCTCCGTAAAGGCCCACTAAGGCCCATTAACCTCCCGGGGGGGTCCGGTAACCTCCCGGTACTCTAGTAAAATCCCGATTTCACCCGGAACACTTCCGATATCCAAACATAGGCTTACAATATATCAATCTTCATGTCTCGACCATTTCGAGACTCCTCGTCATGTCCATGATCACATCCGGGACTCCGAACAACCTTTGTTACATCAAAACATATAAACTCATAATATAACTGTCATCATAACGTTAAGCGTGCGGACCCTACGGGTTCGAGAACTATGTAGACATGACTAAGACACGTCTCTGGTCAATAACCAATAGCGGAACCTGGATGCTCATATTGGCTGCCACATATTCTACGAAGATCTTTATCGGTTAGACCGCATAACAACATACGTTGTTCCCTTTGTCATCGGTATGTTACTTGCCCGAGATTCGGTCGTCGGTATCTCAATACCTAGTTTAATCTCGTTACTGGCAAGTCTCTTTACTCGTTCCATAATACATCATTCCACAACTAACTCATTAGTTGCAATGCTTGCAAGGCTTAAGTGATGTGTATTATCGAGAGGGCCCAGAGATACCTCTCCGACAATCGGAGTGACAAATCCTAATCTCGAAATACGCCAACCCAACATGTACCATCGAAGACACCTGTAGAGCACCTTTATAATCACCCAGTTACGTTGTGACATTTGGTAGCACACAAAGTGTTCCTCCGATAAACGTGAGTTGCATAATCTCATAGTCATAGGAACATGTATAAGTCATGAAGAAAGCAATAGCAACATACTAAACGATCGTGTGCTAAGCTAACGGAATGGGTCAAGTCAATCACATCATTCTCCTAATGATGTGATCTCGTTAATCAAATGACAACTCATGTCTATGGCAAGGAAACATAACCATCTTTGATCAACGAGCTAGTCAAGTAGAGGCATACTAGTGACAATCTGTTTGTCTATGTATTCACACATGTATTATGTTTTCGGTTAATACAATTCTAGCATGAATAATAAACATCTATCATGATATAAGGAAATAAATAATAAGTTTATTATTGCCTCTAGAGCATATTTCCTTCAGTCTCCCACTTGCACTAGTGTCAATAATCTAGATTACACAGTAATGATTCTAACACCCATGGAGCCTTGGTGCTGATCATGTTTTGCTCGTGGAAGAGGCTTAGTCAACGGGTCTGCAACATTCAGATCCTTATGTATCTTGAAAATTTCTATGTCTCCCACCTGGACTAGATCCCGAATGGAATTGAAGCGTCGCTTGATGTGCTTGGTTCTCTTGTGAAATCTGGATTCCTTCGCCAAGGCAATTGCACCAGTATTGTCACAAAAGATTTTCATTGGACCTGATGCACTAGGTATGGCACCTAGATCGGATATGAACTCCTTCATCCAGACTCCTTCATTTGCTGCTTCCAAAGCAGCTATGTACTCCACTTCACATGTAGATCCCGCCACGACGCTTTGTTTATAACTGCACCAACTGACACCTCCACCGTTTAATGTAAACACGTATCCGGTTTGCGATTTAGAATCGTCTGGATCAGTGTCAAAGCTTGCATCAACGTAACCATTTACGATGAGCTCTTTGTCACCTCCATAAATGAGAAACATATCCTTAGTCCTTTTCAGGTATTTCAGGATGTTCTTGACCGCTGTCTAGTGATCCACTCCTGGATTACTTTGGTACCTCCCTACTAGACTTATAGCAAGGCACACATCAGGTCTGGTACACAACATTGCATACATGATAGAGCCTATGGCTGAAGCATAGGGAACATCTAACATTTTCTCTCTATCTTTTGCAGTGGTCGGGTTTTGAGTCTTACTCAACTTCACACCTTGTAACATAGGCAAGAACCCTTTCTTTACTTGATCCATTTTGAGTTTCTTCAAAACTTTGTCAAGGTATGTGCTTTGTGAAAGTCCAATTTAGCGTCTTGATCTATCTCTATAGATCTTAATGCCCAATATGTAAGCAGCTTCACCGAGGTCTTTCATTGAAAAACTCTTATTCAAGTATCCCTTTATGCTATCCAGAAATTCTATATCATTTCCAGTCAGCAATATGTCATCCACATATAATATCATAAATGCTATAGAGCTTCCACTCACTTTCTTGTAAATACAGGCTTCTCCAAAAGTCTGTACAAAACCAAATGCTTTGATCACACTATCAAAGCATTTATTCCAACTCCGAGAGTCTTGCACCAGTCCATAAATGGATCGCTGGAGCTTGCACACTTTGTTAGCTCCCTTTGGATCGACAAAACCTTCTGGCTGCATCATATAGAACTCTTCTTCCAGAAACCTGTTCAGGAATGCAGTTTTGACATCCATCTGCCATATTTCATAATCATAAAATGCGGTAATTGCTAACATGATTCAGACAGACTTAAGCATCTCTAGAGGTGAGAAGGTCTCATCATAGTCAATCCCTTGAACTTGTCAAAAACCTTTTGCAACAAGTCGAGCTTTGTAGACAGTAACATTACCATCAGCGTCAGTCTTCTTCTTGAAGATCCATTTATTTTCAATTGCTTGCCGATAATCGGGCAAGTCAACCAAAGTCCACACTTTGTTCTCATACATGGATCCCATCTCAGATTTCATGGCCTCAAGCCATTTTGCGGAATCTGGGATCACCATCGCTTCTTCATAGTTCGTAGGTACATCATGGTCTAGTAACATGACTTCCAGAACAGGATTACCGTAC
Organism: Triticum dicoccoides; assembly: GCF_002162155.2. Lineage (NCBI taxonomy): Eukaryota > Viridiplantae > Streptophyta > Magnoliopsida > Poales > Poaceae > Triticum > Triticum dicoccoides. The sequence goes on along the minus strand of NC_041385.1, from coordinate 794,075,502 downwards.
CACTCTGGTGCGGATCTTACTCTAGTTGATCTATGAGGTTCAGTAACAAGTTGATCTGAAGTTCCATGATCATCATCATTAACTTCCTCACTAATCGTTGTAGGTGTCACAGGAACAGATTTCTCTGATGAGCTACTTTACAATAAGGGAGCAGGTACAGTTACCTCATCAAGTTCTACTTTCCTCCCACTCACTTCTTTCGAGAGAAACTCCTTCTCTAGAAAGGATCCATTCTTAGCAACGAATGTCTTGCCTTCGGATCTGTGATAGAAGGTGTACCCAATAGTCTCCTTTGGGTATCCTATGAAGACACATTTCTCCGATTTGGATTCGATCTTATCAGGTTGAAGCTTTTTCACATAAGCATCGCAGCCCCAAACTTTAAGAAATGACAACTTTGGTTTCTTGCCAAACCATAGTTCATAAGGCGTCATCTCAACGGATTTCGATGGTGCCCTATTTAACGTGAATGCGGCCGTCTCTAAAGCATAACCCCAAAACAATAGCGGTAAATCAGTAAGAGACATCATAGATCGCACCATATCTAGTAAAGTACGATTACGACGTTCGGACACACCATTACGCTGTGGTGTTCCAGGTGGCGTGTGTTGCGAAACTATTCCGCATTGTTTCAAATGTAGACCAAACTCGTAACTCAAATATTCTCCTGCATGATCAGATCGTAGAAACTTTATTTTCTTGTTACAATGATTTTCAACTTCACTCTGAAATTCTTTGAACTTTTCAAATGTTTCAGACTTATGTTTCATTAAATAGATATACCCATATCTGCTCAAATCATCTGTGAAGGTGAGAAAATAACGATATCCGCCACGAGCCTCAACATTCATTGGACCACATACATCTGTACGTATGATTTCCAATAAATCTGTTGCTCTCTCCATTGTACCGGAGAACGGTGTTTTAGTCATCTTGTCCAATAGGCACGGTTCGCAAGTACCAAGTGATTCATAATCAAGTGGTTCCAAAAGTCCATCAGTATGGAGTTTCTTCATGCGCTTTACACCGATATGACCCAAACGGTAGTGCCACAAGTAAGTTGCACTATCATTATCAACTCTACATTTTTTGGCTTCAACATTATGAATATGTGTATCACTACTATCGAGATTCATCAAAAATAGACCACTCTTCAAGGGTGCATGACCATAAAAGATATTATTCATATAAATAGAACAACCAATATTCTCTGATTTAAATGAATAACCGTCTCGCATCAAACAAGATCCAGATATAATGTTCATGCTCAATGCTGGCACCAAATAACAATTATTTAGGTCTAATACTAATCTCGAAGGTAGATGTAGAGGTAGCGTGCCGGCCGCGATCACATCGACTTTGGAACCATTTCCCACATGCATCATCACCTCGTCCTTTGCCAGTGTTTGCTTAATCTGTAGTCCCTGTTTCGAGTTGCAAATATTAGCAACAGAACCAGTATCAAATACCCAGGTGCTACTGTGAGCTCTAGTAAGGTACACATCAATAACATGTATATCACATATACCTTTGTTCACCTTGCCATCCTTCTTATCCGCCAAATACTTGGGGCAGTTCCGCTTCCAGTGACCAGTCTGCTTGTAGTAGAAGCACTCAGTTTCAGGCGTAGGTCCAGACTTGGGTTTCTTCTCCTGAGCAGCAACTTGCTTGTTGTTCTTTTTGAAGTTCCCCTTTTTCTTTCCTTTGCCCTTTTTCTTGAAACTAGTGGTCTTGTTGACCATCAACACTTGATGCTCCTTCTTGATTTCTACCTCCGCGGCTTTTAGCATTGCGAAGAGCTCGGGAATCGTCTTATCCATCCCTTGCATGTTATAGTTCATCACGAAGCTCTTGTAGCTTGGTGGCAGTGATTGAAGAATTCTGTCAATGACGCTATCATCTGGAAGATTAACTCCTAGTTGAATCAAGTGATTATTATACCCAGACATTTTGAGTATATGCTCACTGACAGAACTATTTTCCTCCATCTTGCAGCTATAGAACTTATTGGAGACTTCATATCTCTCAATGCGGGCATTTTCTTGAAATATTAACTTCAACTCCCGGAACATCTCATATGCTCCATGACGTTCAAAACATCGTTGAAGTCCCGGTTCTAAGCTGTAAAGCATGGCACACTGAACTATTGAGTAGTCATTAGCTTTGCTCTGCCAGACGTTCACAACATCTGGTGTTGCTCCTACAACAGGCCTGGCACCCAACGGTGCTTCCAGGATGTAATTCTTCTGTGCAGCAATGAGGATAATCCTCAAGTTACGGACCCAGTCCGTGTAATTGCTACCATCATCCTTGAACTTTGCTTTCTCAAGGAACGCATTAAAATTCAACGAAACAACAGCACGGGCAATCTATCTACAATCAACATAGACAAGCAAGATAGTATCAGGTACTAAGTTCATGATAAATTTAAGTTCAATTAATCATATTATTTAAGAACTCACACTTAGAAAGACATCTCTCTAATCCACTAAGTGATCACGTGATCCAAATCAACTAAACTATAACCGATCATCATGCGAAATGGAGTAGTTTTCAATGGTGAACATCATTATGTTGATCATATCTACTATATGATTCATGCTCGACCTTTCAGTCTTAGTGTTTCGAGGCCATATCTGCATATGCTAGGCTCGTCAAATTTAACCTGAGTATTCTGCGTGTGCAAAACTGGCTTGCACCCGTTGTAGATGGACGTAGAGCTTATCACACCCGATCATCACGTGGTGTCTGGGCACGACGAACTTTGGCAACGGTGCATACTCAGGGAGAACACTTTTATCTTGAAATTTAGTGAGGGATCATCTTATAATGCTACCGCCAATCAAAGCAAGATAAGATGCATAAAAGATAAACATCACATGCAATCAATATAAGTGATATGATATGGCCATCATTATCTTGTGCTTGTGATCTCCATATCCGAAGCACTTCCATGATCACCATCGTCACCGGCGCGACACCTTGATCTCCATCATAGCATCGTTGTCGTCTCGCCAATCTTATGCTTCTACGACTATCGCTACCGCTTAGTGATAAAGTAAAGCATTACAGGGTGATTGCATTGCATACAATAAAGCGACAACCATATGGCTCCTGCCAGTTGCCGATGACTCGGTTACAAAACATGATCATCTCATACAATAAAATATAGCATCACGTTTTGACCATATCACATCACAGCATGCCCTGCAAAAACAAGTTAGACGTCCTCTACTTCGTTGTTGCAAATTTTACGTGACTGCTACGGGCTGAGCAAGAACCGTTCTTACCTACGCATCAAAACCACAACGATAGTTTGTCAAGTTGGTGCTGTTTTAACCTTCGCAAGGACCGGGCGTAGCCACACTCGGTTCAACTAAAGTGAGAGAGACAGACACCCGCCGGTCACCTTTAAGCAACTAGTGCTCGTGGCGGTGAAACCAGTCTCGCATAAGCGTACGCGTAATGTCGGTCCGGGCCGCTTCATCTCACAATACCGCTGAACCAAAGTATGACATGCTGGTAAGTAGAATGACTTATATCGCCCACAGCTCACTTGTGTTCTACTCGTGCATATGACACCTACGCATAAAACCAGGCTCGGATGCCACTGTTGGGGAACATAGTAATTTCAAAAAATTCCTACGCACACGCAAGATCATTTTGATGCATAGCAAGGAGAGGGGAGAGTGTTGTCTACGTACCCTCGTAGACCGTAAGCGGAAGCGTTAGCACAACGCGGTTGATGTAGTCGTACATCTTCACAATCTGACCGATCAAGTACCGAACGTACGGACCTCCGAGTTCAGCACACGTTCAGCCCGATGAAGTCCCTCGAACTCTGATCCAGCCGAGTGTTGAGGGAGAGTTTCGTCAGCACAATGGCGTGGTGACGATGTTGATGTTCTACCGACGCAGGGCTTCGCCTAAGCACCGCTACAGTATTATCGAGGTGGACTATGGTGGAGGGGGGCACCGCACACGGCTAAGAGATCAATGATCAATCGTTGTGTCTCTAGGGTGCCCCCTGCCCCCGTGTATAAACGAGCAAGGGGGGTGCGGCCGGCCAAGGGGAGAGGCGTGCCGGGAGGAGTCCTACTCCCACCGGGAGTAGGACTCCCCCCCTTTCCTAGTTGGATTAGGACTTGGGAGGGGGAAAGAGGAGGGAGAGAAGAAGGAAGGGGGGCGCCGCCCCCCTCTCCTTGTCCTATTCGGACTAGGGGGAGGGGCGCGCGGCCCAGCCCTGGCCGCCTCTCCTCTTCTCCGTAAAGGCCCACTAAGGCCCATTAACCTCCCGGGGGGTTCCGATAACCTCCCAGTACTCCGGTAAAATCCCGATTTCACCCGGAACACTTCCAATATCCAAACATAGGCTTCCAATATATCAATCTTCATGTCTCGACCATTTCGAGACTCCTCGTCATGTCCATGATCACATCCGGGACTCCGAACAACCTTCGGTACATCAAAACATATAAACTCATAATATAACTGTCATCATAATGTTAAGCGTGCGGACCCTTCGGGTTCGAGAACTATGTAGACATGACCGAGACACGTCTCCGGTCAATAACCAATAGCGGAACCTGGATGCTCATATTGGCTCCCACATATTCTACAAAGATCTTTATCGGTTAGACTGCATAACAACATACGTTGTTCCCTTTGTCATCGGTATGTTACTTGCCCGAGATTCGATCGTCGGTATCTCAATACCTAGTTTAATCTCGTTACTGGCAAGTCTCTTTACTTGTTCCATAATACATCATCCCGCAACTAACTCATTAGTTGCAATGCTTGCAATGCTTAAGTGATGTGTATTATCGAGAGGGCCCAGAGATACATCTCCGACAATCGGAGTGACAAATCCTAATCTCGAAATACGCCAACCCAACATGTACCTTCGGAGACACCTGTAGAGCACCTTTATAATCACCCAGTTACATTGTGACGTTTGGTAGCACACAAAGTGTTCCTCCGGTAAACGGGAGTTGCATAATCTCATAGTCATAGGAACATGTATAAGTCATGAAGAAAGCAATAGCAACATACTGAACGATCCTGTGCTAAGCTAACGGAATGGGTCAAGTCAATCACATCATTCTCCTAATGATGTGATCGCGTTAATAAAATGACAACTCATGTCTATGGCAAGAAAACGTAACCATCTTTGATCAACGAGCTAGTCAAGTAGAGGCATACTAGTGACAATCTGTTTGTCTATGTATTCACACATGTATTATGTTTCCGGTTAATACAATTCTAGCATGAATAATAAACATTTATCATGATATAAGGAAATAAATAATAACTTTATTATTGCCTCTAGGGCATATTTCCTTCAGGTTCCTCCTAATGGTTGGACATCTGGGGCTCAGGCCATTGTCAATGTAGTCAATAAACGAGAGAATTACACTACGAGCGGCTGACACCAGGGACCCAGTAGGTCGTGCAGTTTTTTTTAGGAACAAGCAGTTGTTATTTATACTAGTTTTAGCGACGGATCAGGGTAACAATGGGGCTATGCGGGGCCGTGGCCCGTCTAGCCAGGGTTTATTTATGTTTATCACATCATGAGCCTAGTTTTGTTTTTTTTTCTTGCTAAAAATGGCTAGCCTAGTTCTATTTTTTTAAAAGAAATATCCAAACAAGGCCTACTTGCTTTATCGGCCCTGCTGGGCTGCAAATCTTTCAAGACGAGGAGAGTTTCATTCGGTTTGCCCAGAAATGGGCTGTACATTTTTAAAACACATCAAACCGGGAATTAGTTTCAATTTTTTCATTACAAGATTTTAAATTCCATTGATTTTTATGCGTGGACAATTATTTGGATTTTATATTTATATAAAAAATCAAAATAGTTTGAATGTGAATCGATATTTTTGGATTAAAAACAGTTAACCACACCGAAATATGCAAAATTTCGTATACTTTTTAATCGTGGCCACAATATGCGGTGTAATGCTAACAAAAAGAAGATGGGCTCCAAAAAAATTCTTAAGAATTAGCAAATGGGTTGTACATTGTTAGAAATAATGGCAGATGGGCTGTCTGCTGGTTTCCACAGATTTGAGGCTGACTTGTGTGCCTACGACAGGTTGACGCGTATGCTTTCATAAAAAAAAGGTTGACGCACACGCAACGCCCTCTCAACTTAGTCAACACACGAGAGCAGTGACTGTTGGATGTCCATCCAACGGCTGTCGTGCTTCTTCAATCTTTGCTCTTCATGCTCCAGCCGCCCAAACAAGTGCCGGCGGGACTGCCTGCTCCCTCCTCCCCGCGGTCAGCTGTGCTGCCGCGCAGGCCTCACCGCCCCATCGTACTCCCATCGCTGGCCTAGCCATCCCTCTATTGACCCACACCTGCTGTTATTCTCCGGCGAGGGCAGACGAACCAGTAAACCCTCATACAGTCGTACTCCTCTCCGCGTGGGCATCCACTGTCGCGTCTTCCACGGCTCCACGTCGTCCCCTTCCTAGGCCTCGCCATCGTCCACCGCCCTGGTGCTCTCGGCGCGGCGTGGTCAATGTGGTCAACGACCGACTTCCATCGGAAGAGTACTGTACGTGGAGAGGCCGACAGCTGGGTCCATGGTGGCCGCAAGGAAGTGCCTCCTTATTATGTGCAAAATAATTATTCCTCCACCTGACATCGGGGACCCACTGGACGGGCCACCGTATTTCGCAAAAAAAACGTTTCCCCCCTGACTACTGGGACCTACCAGCTACACCTTCGCACGCAAGGAAGTGCGCCTGGGCAAAAAAAAACGATTAGCTAGCTGACTGCTGGGACCCACTAGCTACACCTTCGCACACAAGGAAGTGCATCCGGGCAAAGAAAAAAGTATTCGCCCCCCTGACTGCTGGGACCCACCAGCTACATCTTCGCACGCAAGGAATTGCCTGACAGTCGGGACCCACCTGGTCGAAGCGTATGTAGCGTTGTCATTCTGGTCGCGAACGTGTACGTACATACTAGTGGATGTAGAGGCGCGCACGTGTCGTAGTAGAGGTGTGCACGTGTCGTAGTAGAGGCGCGCACGTAGCATGTACACGTACATACAGCGGCCAGGGTGCAAGAAAGAAAATACAGCCACATATGTGTACGTACGGGCGGGGTCTCGAACGCCTACTCACGCATATATATGTACGGCCAGGGATCATGTACATTGGCTGGGTCAGAACGTAGAAACAGTGTCGTCGTCGTGTTCATGGGGAGCCAACCGGCTGGGTCGGAACGGAATGCGTTGTCGTGTTCATCGAGAGGGCTTGAACAAAACAGGCGATGGAAACGAGGCCAAGCGTACCGCAAAACGGAGGAAACGGCCTTGTGTTCGACCGGCCACGTTCGAAACGGGATCATGTTCATCGAGAGGGGTGTGGCATACGCAAAACAGATGAAACGGACCTCCTATGGTCGAAAGGGGGGTCCTGTTGATCGGGAGGGGTGTGGTGTACCGCAAAACGGACGAAACGGACCTCCTACGGTCGAAATGGGGGTACTGTTGATTGGGAGGGGTGTGGCGTACCGCAAAACGGACGAAACAGACTTGTGTTGGAGCGCTACGGTCGAAACGGGGGTCATGTTCATCGGGAGGGGTGTGGCGTACCGCAAAACGGGACTCCACGGGATACTATTCATCTCCACCGTCGACCTCCTCCAGCCTCCACGGGCTACTGTTCATCCATCGTCAACCTCCTCCAGCCTCCACCTGTGACTGTTCATCCACGGGCTCCTGTTCATCCAGCCTCCACCGCGTGCTACTCCACCGGCTACTGTTCAACCACCCTTCTCCATGGGCTCCTGTTCAACCACCCCTCCACGGGCTACTGTTCATCCACCCCTCCACCGTCTACTCTTCATCCAGCCCTCCACGGGGTCATCATGTTCATCCAGCCCTCCACACCACGGGGTCCTGTTCATCCAGAGGCAACGCCACCGCTCACTGTTCATCCAACCCCCCCCCCCACGCTCATTGTTCATCCAGAGAGGCAGCATCCATCGGCTTCAGTTAGCAGCACTAGCGAAGGAATTGCTCGATCGGGTTTAGTTATTAGCCATCGATCGATCGCTGGGTTCAGTAACGCGTAGCCTGCAGTGCAATCGCTCGGGTTCAGTTAGAGCCCAACGCCTTGCTCCAGTTCAGTTAGAGCCAACGCCTCGCACACACGCGCGTACGTGTACGATAGAAACGCGCATCGCTCGGCGCCCGACCTCCCACCGTAACTGGGAACTCCCCGAAATTTTCCTCCCCTCGCTTCTACCACGGTTTTTTCCATCATGGACGGCCCAAAGAATGTCATGCAGCTGCGTCTCCGGCCTGCCCAGGACGAAAAGCCCATTTTCTATCATGATTTTTTGTCATAGAAGTAGGAGCCCACCACATCTAAGATGATACCGGGTTTTGTCACAATTATCGTCATAGAAGTCTCATATGTATGACAGGAAAAAATTCGTTCGGCCCAAAATGCCACGGATGTGTCTTTTTTTGTAGTGTTCAGCGTTGTCGCCATTGCTGCGACGCTTGTGTGTGTTGCGTCGGGGCTTGCCGTTGTTTTCTCTGACATCTGAAGTGCCAGGATTTCTTGATGCGATGTTGCTGTGAGCCAACCAGCTGTCTTCGCCCGCACAAAATCGGGTCATGAGTGTCGTGAGGGCTGCCATGGACTTCGGCTTCTCTTGGCCGAGGTGTCGGGCGAGCCACTCGTCGCGGATATTATGCTTAAAGGCCGCTAGGGCTTCGGCATCCGGACAGTCGACAATTTGGTTCTTTTTGGTTAGGAACCGAGTCCAGAATTTCCTGGCTGACTCTCCGAGCTGTTGGGTTATATGACTTAAGTCATTAGCATCCGGCGGCCGCACATACGTGCCCTGGAAGTTGTCGAGGAATGCATCTTCCAGGTTCTCCCAACTGCCAATTGAGTTTGTCGGCAGGCTGTTCAGCCAATGCCGAGCCGGTCCCTTGAGTTTTAGTGGGAGGTACTTGATGGCTTGTAGATCATCGTCGCGGTCCATGTGAATGTGGAGAAGGAAATCTTCAATCCATACCGCGGGGTATGTTGTACCAGCATATGATTCGATGTTTATGGGTTTAAACCCTTCTGGGAATTCATGATCCATTACTGCATCAGTGAAGCATAGGGGGTGTGCGGCGCCTCTATGCCGGGCTACATCACGACGTAGTTCAAATGAGTCTGGTATGTTGTATTCGGCATAGCTAGACTTGTTTTTAGTATATCCGGCATGACGGTCATCATCACGCGTTGTGGCGCGCCCCCGTGATCCGTAGATCGATCTGGACTGTCCTACTTTGTTTTCCAGTATGTCTCACAGGTCCTTCGTATAGCCCCGAGCCTTGGTGTTTTTGTTTGTTTGGTGACGGGGTGCGGGCTCGTGTTCGGGCTGATATGCCGCTTTGTCTCAGCCACGAGGTGGCCGGTTAGCCTCGTCTTGCACTGGTAGTGTAGGCTCTAGCGCCTCCTCCTCGAGTTGAGGTAGCAACTTGCGCTTCGGGTAACTTTTGGTTGGGTGCTCGAGTCCGTATTCCTCGGCTGCTAGGACACTACAAGAAATATGTCAACTTGTGACCACCACTATTGGTCACTGAATGGTCATTGTTCAATTTGTGACCTTTTTGTGACCAAAAACATAAGGTCAAAAGCTGGCGGTCGTAAACTGACTATAGCGACCTTTCTTCTGGAATGGTCATGGACGTTTATGACCAAAATACGTCTACTGTGGCGCTTTGGTCACTAGCAGCCTCCCCAGGCCACGTAGGCATCCAGCGTGGCAAGCTGATGTGGCACAAGATTCAGCCCGGTCCAATTCGGTTTTCTACATGGGCCTAGCCCAACAATTTAGCCCATTTATGATTTTTTTTTTCTTTTAATTTTGGTCAGCTACATTGGCCTAGCCCAACAATTCGGCCTTTTTAGTTTTTGAGATTCATGCAATTTTTTTGGCCCTCAGCCCTTTTTGAAATTGTTCGATGCTTGTTGGGATGTGGCCTTTTTCCGCCCAATTATTTATCCAATTTCGACCAGCCTTTTAATGTTGAGAATTATTTGGCCCAAGCCGAATTTAGCCCAATCACACATACATACAACATTATTTCATTCAAATTAGGAAAACTCCAGGTCAAATTCAAGTCAACCATCATATCCCATCACATAACACATCTCTCAGGTTTACATAACACAAAAAATCATCTCAAGAATACATTTCCCTACATAGAAATATAGCAGGAACAGAGGGAATATACAATAAAGAAAATGATGGCACATCTGCTACTATCATAATAGTGCAATGTATTTTTTTACGGAACAGCCTTTTTATAGAATATACAATAGAGGGATTTCATTGCTCTCTCTTACGAGACATGCTCCAGCTGCCACAAGTTGCCATCCTACAATGAGAGGTATATAACAATGGACTTCATGAACATTAGAGGAGCAAACGCTCAATCAACACCAAGCGGTAGATAAAGCCTTAGCTAGCATGCATTCGAAATTTAGACAGAGGCAATCAGTTACAGAAAGTAAATGAGGACCAGACTTTACAATTACAGTACCATAGGACTAATCCATCAATCCATGAGGCAAAATATGAGTGAATCCAAAAAGAGGCAGAAAGGAATACCTATTTTGATGCAAAGGGGCTCGTGAGCATGGCGGTCTTCCGTAACAGGTTGGCCCTAGCACCCTGGATCAGACGCGCTGGGAGCTTGTAGCTTGTCCTGGTCATACTGCTATCCTAAGTAACAGGAAAAATCAAAGCAATAGTTTGGACTTGGTGTTAACGAATCAATAGCATATAAAGCACCAATTTCCTCAGATGCAAGGAGAAGAGGAGCAAAACGACAAAGAGGTGGGACATTTTTCGTACCTGTAGATGATATTCACAGCCAAGGAAGATACATGGGGCCAGCCTTGCATGTGTGCTTGCTTCACCAGTACATGCATCACCATAGCAGCCAAGTAAGTAGGTATCATCAACATCTCCTCACCACTTTCCTGGCAACAAACAAAGAGTCAAAACAAAATATATTAGACCATAATATGACACCAGAGAGTAACTATAAATCACAAATATATCCACAACACCATAAAATAGTCCCAGACCCTAGTGCTATTTGAGTATATCGCATGTAGTTTATTTTCATGAAGGGTTGTGTATGCACGCTAAATCCAGAAACAGGAGGAGGATAGCTTATCAACAAACTGAACTTAGAAATGAAACTTTGTAATGCTCAAGTTTCAGCTAATAGGGATTACAGAATTTTACATGGGACAAATTCTTCTAGTTGCACTTATCACAGATAGAAGAGTTTATAGTGAATAAACATTTACAATCAAAGACACAGCCTGGAACATATTAATTTCAAGGTGCAGTTTGTATACAATCGGACATCTCAGGTTGTATACTACTCATGATAATTCCACCGATCTATGGAGTCAAGGGATGCAACTGAAGAAGGTATTTCTTCACTATTACAGAAATATATCATTGTTAATGTAAATGATCAGGAATACATATACGGATATTACCACAAACACCTATTAGGCAAAATCCCATCGCAAGTGAACTCGAACACGTGCTGGACACACCCAAAAGAAACACCTAGCTAGTCGTATAGCTTCGTGTACAAGTCACCTGCGCCCAAAAGAAACACCCAGCCGCCGCAGGCCATGGTTAGACAGCAGCTAGCACAACATAATTAACAACCAGCTAAAGCTTAATGCAAGATCATATTCATAGTTGGCATGCATCAATACAGGAATCTACAATGTTGGATAAGGTGATAAAGAAAAACAGAAATAGTGGAGTTAGAAACATATGCAGCACAATGATAAAACAGAACAATAGATTTAATGTGTATATATTCTGGTGACTGCCACTTGTTACATGATACACTCGTGTGTGTGTATTCTGATGAGCCATTACCATCTAGCCAACAACAACATGGACATCATACTAATTACCTACACAAGGCATCATACTCTCCATGAGAAGGCCACGGTTACTCTTTGGAGCAGTATGAGAACGACAAGCATTGCATCCTTGCATTTTACTCGAGGCTCCAGGACACAATAACATCAGCGCCCACCTTTTTTGCTTGAACACACACCTAAACTAGGGACACAGGAAACAAAAAGGCTAAATTGTGCAGACACCCATCTGGGCCTAAATCAACATCTTTACCTACAAAGAGAAATGGGGACAGGCCATAGAATCCCCTCGTGAGAAGGCCATAGTTGCGTTTAGAGCAGTATGAGAAAAGACAGGCATTGCAAGCCTGCTCTTCACACATCATTAGACCAGCAAACAACCTTGCAGGTAGCTGGCTCTCACTTAACTGAACATGCAGGCAATGAAAGCACCCAACATTTTTATTTTAGCATCCTGATTAATAAATGTATACCAAACAAACAAAAATTGCAATGACCTAGTATGAACCATGTAATACATACACTTCAATACGTATCCTAGTTTATCGTCATCACCTCATGAGCTTAATAATTACATAAAGTGATTATCATCATATCCAGAATTACAGTAGCAGCAGCCAGCACTAGGACTACCAAATTGATTCAAAGTTCTTGTCATTGTGCAACAACTCGAGCTCTCAACTACTAGCTCCTGGTACTAGCTGATCTGAATGTGTAAGAAGTTTGATATAAATTGTGAGTAGAACAATTCTTCAGAGCTAAATGTGCAACGAGCTTCTGAATATTATCACTTTGGAGGGTTACTATTCTTAGTTCTAAGAAGCCAAGACAACAGCAAGCTTATAATCAATCCAAGATGACAGCAAGTCCAAGATTTTGTGGCCAAAGCAGAAATTTCCATGGCACCAAGGTGCCATCATAAGATTTACCACATAGAGCATGGGAGATAAGCAGAGGGGAGGAATCAGTGGGATAACTTAGAGGAGAGAAGCCGACGGTGAGGACGGCCAAGGCGATGGACCACCTCCCCTTGCAAGTCGGCCTTGTAGTTGATCCACCTCCCCATGCGCATGACGACGGCCTCCCACTCGGCGACGTGCTTGGTGACGATGCTGCAACAGGTCTCATTGTACTTGCCGATGCTGAGGTCGAGCTTGTCGATCTCAGCATGGGAGCTTGCTGATGCCCATCCATGGGAGCGTATGCGACGACGTCATAGTTGTACCTTCAATCCAAAGCACAAGATCCAAACGTTAGAAAAGAAGAGGAATAGTACTGCTCTGCCAACTTCACTTTTTGTTTCTGGAAATATAATTGCTTGAGCTAATTTGACAGATACAAAAATTAAGTTGGAACCATTTTTCCCTTTGCTGTTGAGAAATCTCCCAATCCATTCAGTTTTTTTTACAAAAGACCAAGATCCCAAAAATTACTTTTTTGGGGGGTGCTCAGAACAGTCTATATGTGTGGTGATTTTGTTCAAATTCCTTCATACACTAGCACCAGCAGCTGGCCTTTTCAATCAAGAGAAAAAGAAAAACGGCGACAGAGAATTGGAGGGCAAAGCACATGCTTGGCGTTTTTTCTTTACTGTGTGAGTGTGTGTGTGCTGTGTGCAACACCAAACTGACTGACAACCGAGATATTCACCAGAGGCTCCTTGAGCAGAATTTACAGGCCCACTGCTACGCATGCATTGCTAAGCTACTCCCATATAAATCTGCAGCAGCTTTTCCTCAAGAGCATAGGACTAGTAGGATGAAGTTGTTGCCAAGCCTAACCCATGCATGCACGGTACTCACTTGGCAGTGAAGCGTCGCGCGACGTCGCCCTCCGCCACGGCAAAGAAGGCCTCCATCTCCTCCGTCGGTGGCGACCTCCCCTTATTCGCCTTCTTCGCCCTGCACACCATGACAAACAGCAGCCAAAGCGTGAGCAGAGGAACTCCACACGCAACAGCACGGCTTGGAACGGCCAGCGTCGTGTCGTGAGGAGAAGGAAGGAAGAGGGCTGGAGACTAACAAGTCGGCGGGGAGGCCGTGGCAGTCCCGCCCGAAGTGGCGCATCACATGGCGCCCGCACATCCACTGGTGCCCCTTGACGACGGCCGCCCCACCTGAGAAGAGTTGAAGCCCTCCCGCTCCGCCCGTCTCTGGTGACCTGCCATGGCCGTCGCCGGCTATGGGGTGAGGAAGAGATGCGCCATCGCCACCGCCGGCTGACCTGCTTCGGATCCTTGCCATGGCCGCGGGCAAAGAGGTTGTTGGGGGGAATAGGCGCCGGCAAAGGAAGGAAGGATGGATGGCGTTGGGTGGCGGAGGGGCGGCGGCGGCGATCTGGATCGGGGAGAGGGAGGCGGAGGCGATGTGGATCTGGATCTGGATCGAGGGACTGGGGGAGGAGATGTGTCGTGCGCGTGCGTTTAGGATAGGTGAGTGAGAGACGCTGGATCGAGGGACTGAAGGAGGGTGTGGGCGGCTTAGATCAACTACAGTGGGGGGTGATCCGTGGGCTGCCTCTTGATTGGTTCGAAAATATAAAATTATTTCTTAGTGCTAAAAACAGGGGGGGTTTGTGAAGCAACTACCAAAACTATTCTGCAAATTGGCATCACTAAATTTTTCACTTAATATAGACCACATTTTATGGATGATTACCAATTTTTATGCATTTCCGATCCTTCTAGCTATTTTTGGTCATTTAAACAAATTTCCGCCGATTCGGTAGAAAGCGGGTCAAATTTGAACTACTGGTGCCTCATACTTTTGTCTTTATTTTTTTCAAAAATAATTTCTAGGTACATAAGTATCTATTTAATCAGAGATACTTCAAATTTTTTGCAAGATTCGACCCTTAGCTATGAACGGTCATGCCCGTTGTTTTGACCGCATTTTCAAACGGGCATAAAAAATTCAAAAAAATTGGAAAAATTGGAAAACCTTTGCATTGTGTCATTAAATGTGACCAAGTTATTATGAAAAATAATAAACTTGTAATACATCAATTATTTTTAAAAAGTGTTCTCAGAAACGAGCTACCATGAGTGGAGATCAATGGCTTCCAAGCCAAATGATCAATATTATGGCCACATTCATGGCGTAGTTTGTTCAAATGATCTCATATTGTGCACAAGGGTGCATATTGGAATGACAAACAATGTTGCCTAAGGAAGTTTACACTTTCAATGGCCGAAAAAATCATTTTTCATTTTCTGAGTGCCCGAAATGAGTTTTTTTGTGAAGGACCTACCATATATTTGTTACAAAATTGGACCTAATCAATTTTATAAAATACTAGGCCATATTTAATGCACAATTGACAAAATAGTTGGGTGTCAAATTTTTTGATCCACCTCTGGTGAAAAAGACAAATTCCCGACGATTTAGCTAGAAGCGGGTCAAATTTGAACTGCAGCTGCCTCGTAGTTTGCTCTTTATTTTTTCCAAAAATCATTTCTAGGTAAATAAGTATCTATTTAATTAGAGAAACGCCAAAAAAATTCCAAGATTCAACCACTAGATAGGAATGGTCAAGCCCGCCGTTTTGACCGCATTTTGAAACGGGCATAAAAAATTCAAAAAAAATCAAAAAATTGGAAAACCTTCGCATTGTGTCACTATATGTGACCAAGTTTTCAGGAAAAATAATAAACTTGTAATACGGTAATTATTTTTAAAAAGTGTTCTCAGAAATGAGCTATCAAGCGTGAAGATTCATGGCTTTCAAGCCAAATGATCAATCTTATGGCCACATTCATGGCATAGTTTGTTCAAATGATCTCATATTGTGCACAAGGGTGCATCTTGGAATTCCAAACAATGTTTCCTAAGGGAGTTTTCATTTTCTTTGCACGGAAAATTCATTTTCCATTTTCCGAGGGCCCGAAATGAGTTTTTTGTGAAGGACCTACCATATATTTGTTGCAAAACTGGACCTGATCAATTTTATAAAATACTAGGCCATATTTAATGCACAATTGACAAAATGGCTGGGTGTCAAATTTTTTGATCCACCTCTAGTGAAAAAGACAAATTCCCGTCGATTCAGTTGGAAGCGGGTCAAATTTGAACTGCAGCTGCCTCATAGTTTGCTCTTTATTTTTTCCAAAAAGCATTTCTAGGTAAATAAGTATCTATTTAATCAGAAATACATGGTTTGATGGCGAGACATCGAGGTTTGGACAGTGGCCGATGGCACCAACTCTAGAGCGTGTAAGCTCGCATGCCCGCCGCATGGTCACCGCGTGACCGTGGCGTTGCCATGTGTTCTGGGCGGCCTAGGCATGTCTAGTGGGTTGGGAACTACCCAGGTAGGTGCTAGGAAGAAAATCACAACATAAGGTTCTCACGAGGAGACCGATCGATGCTCAAACACGAATAAGCAGCCAAGTGTTTGATTTGCGGTACGGGAAATGCACATGGCTAATGGGCGTGAGTTTCGGCTGAGGATGATCAGTTACTAAGAAGACCGTCTTCACAAATTTTCACCTCAAAAGGAGGAGCCTAGGTGGTACTTTCTTTGCAAAGTACCGCACTGGACATAAATACGAATGTTGAAGCTGGGCTCAAAATAATGAATGGATTGAGCCGGCATTTGGTGGAGGATGGTTATTTGGGCATAGGAAAGCACTGTAGAAAATGGATACCATTTGGACATGCCAAAGTGGTACTTCCTTCACAAAGTGCTGCTTTGAACAGGATAGGAAAATGAATATTTTTGAGTTATTTTTGAACTAGGCAAGGAAGGTTTTTGACATATTTGATGAAGATATGATCCAAACAATTTATGAGAATTTTTGGGAATTTTTGGAATAACAGAAATATAGGTTGCTTCACAACCTAGGGCAAAAATTGACACATGGACATGCCACATAGGCAAAACTGATGAGATGGCACCTAGTCATCACAACCCACCACAATCTACAAGGCTATGACCATCTATATTGGTCGTTAACAACTAGAAATAAGGCAGCGGACCTGCACTGTTTGCTTTGTGACAATTTCGTGTAAGGAAATTACGACCTTTCTGACCAAAATGGTCGCAATGGTTTAGGGTTTGGAGCCCCCCGAACAGCTTTTGACCAATTGGTCTCAAATGGTCATAGATCTATGACCAATTCTTCCAGGGTCGCTGACAAAAGGTCACTAGTTGACATATTTCTTGTAGTGGGACCTCAGCCCATCTATCTGTTAGCAGATCTTGATTAGCTTGAAGCTGCTGTTGTTTTTTCTTCAGGCTTTTTGCAGTGGCTATAAGCCGGCGCTTGAAGCTCTCCTACTCTACGGGATCCTCAGGCACGATGAATTATTCATCACCGAGGCTCAACTCGTCTTCGGAGAGGGGCATGTAATTATCATCCTCTGATTCTCCATCTGCTGCCTGCTCCTTAGGGCTAGCTTGCCCATCCTTCCGCTCGGCCTGCTCGAAGTCTGGCCGGGCGGGATTGTTTTCGTCTTCGGCACCATCCAGATTGCTATCATCTCTTGTGTCGGTATTGCTATTTTTGCCATGGTGGGGCTTAGAGCGGTGCCGATGATGCTGGTGCTTTGATTGCTTCCCCAAGGGATTATCCTCCGTTGCCTCATCGACATTGTTTTCTTTGGGTGTGTCCACCATGTATATATCATATGATGAGTTGGTTGTCGAGCGCCCTGTGGACGGTGGTTCCTGTTCTTCTCCTGCATTGTCGTCCATACCGTCGATATCTTCGGAGTCGAAATCAAGCATGTCGGTTAAGTCATCGACAGTGGCTATTAAGTGGGTGGTGGGTGGGGAACGAATTTCTTCGCCATCTGCTTGCCACTCATGCCGGACATAGTTCGGCCAAGAGTCTCCTGATATAGAGAGAGACCTCAATGAATTTAGCACGTCGCCCAGGGTGAGTGCTGAAAGATATCAGTGGAGGTAAACTCCATGATCGGTGCCCAATCAGATTCGATAGGCGCGTTCAGAGCCTATGGCCAGAGACGAGTCCGAGGGTCCGATGACACAGATCTCATTAGAGGTGGAGTTTGTGTTCGGCTCTAACGCCGCTGAGTGTGCGGCCTCCGCGGCGGGGTCCATCCTCCCGTCCTCGGATGACACGATCTGCTCCGGATTAGTGGCTGGGGCAGCTGCAGGTGTGATCTCCCGAACACCGCCCGATGGCAGATCTAAGTCATGCTTGCCATGGCTATTCGGCGCACCTGACATGGGCTCGAATCCATCAAAGATCAAATCTTCGCGGACGTCGGCGGTGTAGTTCAAGCTTCCAAACCTGACCTGGTGGCCAGGAGCGTAGCTGTCGATCTGCTCCAGGTGGCCAAGCGAGTTGGCCCGCAATACGAAGCCGCCGAATACGAAGATCTGTCCGGGAAGGAAAACCTCACCCTGGACCGCATCGTTGCTAATGGTGGAAGGAGCCATCAAGCCTTATCGCGATGACATAGTGGAACTCTAAATGAAAGCACCAATGTCGGTGTCAAAACCGGCGGATCTCGAGTAGGGGGTACCGAACTGTGCGTCTAAGGCTAATGGTAACAGGAGGCGGGGGACATGATGTTTACCAAGGTTCGGGCCCACTTGATGGAGGTAATACCCTACTTCCCGCTTGATTGATCTTGATGATATGAGTATTACAACAGTTATCTACCACGAGATCATTGAGGCTAAACCTAGAAGCTAGCCTATAATTATGATTGCTCTTGTCCTACGGACTAAACCCTCTGGTTTATATAGACACCGGAGGGGGCTAGGGTTACACAGAGTCAGTTACAGAGAAGGAGATCTACACATCCGGATTGCCAAGCTTGCCTTCCACGCCAAGGAGAGTCCCATCCGGACACGGGACGAAGTCTTCAATCTTGTATCTTCATAGTCCAACAGTCCGGCCAAAGTATATAGTTCGGCTGTCTGAGGACCCCCTAATCCAGGACTCCCTCACCAGTCTCTTGCTAGCCTACATTTGCACTAAGTATGATCACTACTCATGCATCCAAAATCCTCAAACCCAGTTTTGCCACATGAGTCCACTATACCTACCTATATGCGGTATTTTTGTGCCGTTCTAAGAAAATTTGTATGTGTCATCCCTAATATTCAAAATAAATTTCTCTTTTGTGTACTCGTACCGCTCATGAAACGGTAGGGGGTGGCTGATATTTTTCCATGTTGGATGTGTTATTCTCAAGATGAGTGTTTATTCACTTGTCATTGCACGAGAGTACGGCAAAGGTATTAGGGATGCCCAGTCCCAAAATGAAAAATGAATTTACTTTATGTTGTCAAATAATAAATTCCTTGGAAAGTGTTGGTATGGACGGCACTAGTGGATTCGGTTAGCCGCGGAATGTGAAAGTATGATGGAAAAAGGTATAAACTTTATTTTCTGTTTGGGAACCGCTTATGATATATCTAGCATGGAAAGTATTGGGAACTACTCGATCATTTTCGTTGACAGGAAAAGCATGCCACCCAAAATGTTTTATCTCTACCTTATTTTGCTTTGAGCTGTCGCACCTCTACAAATCCCTACTTCCCTCTGCGAAGGGCCTTTCTTTTACTTTATGCAATTTCTATTTTTATTTTTGAGTCTCCAGCTTCTCTCATAATTAAAGCACCAACCAAGGGGCACTATGATCGTACTTGAGCATTGGGTATAGCTAATATGCGAGTGTGTTTCATCAATGGATCAATGATTGAGCATAATGGGCTAGGGATAACTTGCTTTAGTGTTGATATTTTGAAAGACATTGTTGCTTGTTGATATGTGCTTGAGTATTGAAATCGTCAACTCAAAACTAGACTATTGCTTTGAATCATATAAAAGTCCAAATGTCCATGCTACAAAGAAAATAATATGTGATGAACATGTTAGGCAGCATTCACATCAAAAAAATCTGTTTTTTATCATTCACCTGCTCGAGGACGAGCAAGAATTAAGCTTGGGGATGATGATATGTCTCCAACGCATCTATAATTTTTTATTGTTCAATGTTGTTATATTATCATTCTTGGATGTTTTACAATCATTTTATAGCAACTTTATATCATTTTTTGGGACTAACCTATTGACATAGTGCCCAGTGTTAGTTGTTGTTTTTTGCTTGTTTTTTACATCGCAGGAAATCAATACCAAACGGAGTCCAAATGCAGCAAAAAAATTGGTGATTTTTTCTGGACCAGAATACACACGATGGGCCAAGAAAGTACCTGAGGGGGCTACGAGGGGAGCACAACCCACCAGGGCATGCCTGGGGGCCCAGGCACGCCCAAGTGGGTTGTGCCCACCTCGGCCGCCTCCCGCACCACCTCTTTTCTCTATAAATAACCCAATATTCCAGAAACCCTAGGGGAGTCGACGAAAATCAATTCCAGCTATCACACGTTCTAGAAACTACAGATCCAATCTAGACACCATCACGGAGGGGTTCATCATCCTCATTGGTGCCTCTCCGATGATGCGTGAGTAGTTTATTGTAGACCTATGGGTCCATAGTTAGTAGCTAGATGGCTTCCTCTCTCTCATTTGATTCTCAATACAATGGTCTTTTGGAGATCTATTCGATGTAACTCTTTTTGCGATGTGTTTGTTGGGATCCGATGAACTTTGAGTATGATCAGATCTATGTTTTTATCCATGAAAGTTATTTGAGTCTTTTGATCTCTTATATGCATGATTACTTATAGCCTCGTATTTCTTCTTAGAATCTTTGGTTTAGTTAGGCCAACTAGATCGATTTTTATTCTCATGGGAAGAGGTGTTTTGTGGTGGGTTCGGTCTTACGGTGCTTGATCCTAGTGACAGAAGGAACCGACATATATGTATCGTTCCCATTAAGGATAACAAGATGGGGTCTATTTCTACATAAAAAGATCTTGCCTACATCATGTCATCGTTCTTATTGCATTACTCTGTTTTTCCATGAACTTAATACACTAGATGCATGCTAGATAGCGGTCGATGTGTGGAGTAATAGTAGTAGATGCAGCCAGGAGTCGGTCTACTAATCTTGGACATGATGCCTATATAATGATCATTGGTTGGATATCGTCATAATTATTTGAAGTTCTATCAATTGCCTAACAGTAATTTATTTACCCACCGTATGGTATTTTTCTTGAGAGAAGCCACTAGTGAAATCTGCGGCCCTCGGGTCTCTTCTTTATTATATTTGCCTTCAAGATATATTTTTCTTCGCTTTTATTTTCAGATCTATTAATCCAAAAACACAAACATACCTCGCTGCAATTTTTATTTATTTATTTTATCTCGCATTCCCGTGAGATCTATTTATCCAATCTACTACAATTTTACCTATATTTTCACCCGTGAGGGATTGACAACCCCTCTCTTACGTCGGGTTGCAAGTATTTGTTCTTTGTGTGCAGGAGTTGTTTATGTGGTGTTGCGTGGTTCTCCTACTGGTTCGATAACCTTGGTCTCATCACTAAGGGAAATACCTACCGTTGTTGTGCTGCATCATCCCTTCCTCTTTTGGGAAATATAGACGTAGTTCAAGCCAACATCACTACCTTTCTGTTTTTATATTTTCAAATTACCAAAACCTATATCTACTATCCATATTGCACTTCACCATCTCTTCGCCAAACTAGTGCACCTATACAATTTACCATTGTATTGGGTGTGTTGGGAACACAAGAGACTCTTTGCTATTTGGTTGCAGGGTTGTTTGAGAGAGACCATCTTCGTCCTACGCCTCCCATGAATTGATAAACCTTAGGTCATCCACTTGAGGGAAATATGCTACTGTCCTACAAAACTCGGCGCTTGGAGGCCCAACACGAGTCTATAAGAAGAAGTTTGCATAGTAGACATCACCTACACATGTGCAGACTCTAAAAAGTAAATTTGAGCTCAAATTGTGCATCTAAATCAAAAGAACTCCCACATACACTCCTCCACTAAAACCCACAAACCACTCTACTTCTAGAGCATTTTAAATGAGCGAAACTAGAAGTGAGAGATGAAAGGATGAAGTTGCTAACCTTTTAGAACACTTGTGTAGTTGGTGCGCTGTTAAACCTAGACAAATCCTTGGGAAAATGGAGCTTGGAGGTCGAGCTTGGAGAGGTGAAAGCTTTGTGGCTCGGGCATTTCATCGAACACCTCATGTGCATAGCAGGTGAGAGCAGAGCAGCACACACCTCCCACACGTCGGCCGGCCAAAAAACAGAGGAGTGAGCGGGCAGGGGAGAGCATATATATAGGAATCTCTTTAGTCCCAGTTCCAGCCACCAATAGGGACTAAATGGGCAGCTCCAGGAGCGAGGACCTTTAGTCCCTGTTTGTGTCTTGCACCGGGACTAAAGGGGTCAGACGAACCGGGACCTATGGCCCCCGAGGCCCGGCCGGCGCCCTGGCCGCTCGAACCGGGACTGATGCACCCATTAGTCCCGGTTCATAACACAACCGGAAGTCCGGAACTAATGCTCTAATCTGGCCAGGACCAAAGCCCCGTTTTCTACTAGTGCTCGTATATCATCATTTCGAACTTGCTCCTTCCTCGTATGGCCATACATCCATCTCAACATGCACATCTCCGCCACCCCTAACTATTGAACATGTCGCCTTTTAGTCGGCCAACACTCAGCGCCATACAACATTGCGGGTCGAACCGCAGTCCTATAGGACTTTCTATCTTTTGTGGCACTCTCTTTTCATAGAGAATGCCAGATGCTTGGGGCCACTTCATTCACCTGACTTTGATTCGGTGGTTCACATCTTCATCAATACACACATCATTATGCAGCATTGAACCCAAATATTGAAAGGTGTCCTTCTGAGGCACTACTGCCCATCAAGACTGACCTCATCCTCCTCGTGACTAGTAGTACTGAAACCACACCTTGTGCACTTGGTTTTAATTATACTAAACCTAAAACCTTTTGATTACAAGCTTTGTCTCCATAACTCTAACTTCCTTTTGACCCCCGTCCAACTATCGTCAACTAGCACCACATCATCCGCAAAGAGCATACACCATGAGATATCACATTTGTATATCCCTTGTGACCTCATCTATCACCAAAGAAAAAGATAAGGCTAAAAGCTTATCCCTGATGCAGTCCTATCTTAATCGTGACATCATCAGTGTCGCCACCACTTGTTAGAACACTTGTCACAACATTATCATACATGTCCTTGATGAGGGTAATGTACTTTGCTAGGAATTTGTATTTCTTCAAGGCCCACCACATGACATTTCGCAGTATCTTACCATAGGCCTTCTTCAAGTCAATGAATACCATATGCAGGTCCATCTTTTGCTCCCTATATCTCCCCATAAATTATCGTACTAGGAAAATGGCTTCCATGGTCGACCTCCTAGGCATGAAACCAAAGTGATTTTTGGTCACGCTTGTCATTCTTCTTAAGCAGTGCTCAATGACTCTCTCCCATAGCTTCACTGTATGGCTCGCCAGCTTAATTACACAGTAATTAGTACAACTCTGAACACCCCCCTTGTTCTTAAAGATTGATACTACTATACTCCGCCTTCATTCTTCAGGCATCTTGTTTGCCCAAAAAACGAGGTTGAAAAGCTTGGTTAGCCATACTACCTCTATGTCCCCGAGGTCTTTCCACACCTCTATGGGGATACAATCAGGACCCGTCACCTTGCCTCCTTTCATCCTTTTTAAAGCTTCCTTGATCTCACACTCCTGGATTCGCCACACAAAACACATGCGGTGTCATCACATGAGTCATCGAGTTCAATGATAGAACTCTCATTCTTCCCATTGAACAATTTCTTGAAGTACTCCCGCCATCTATGCTTAATCTCCTTGTCCTTCACCAGGAGATGGTCTGCTCCGTCCTTGACGCATTTGACTTGGTCAACATTCCTCATCTTCCTCTTTCGGGTCTTGGCCATCTTATAAATATCCCTTTCGCCTTCCTTCGTGCCTAACCGCTGGTAGATGTCCTCATACGCCTCACCCCTTGCTTCACTGGCAGCTCGCTTTGCGGCATTCTTCGTCATTTTATACTTCTCTATGTTGTCTACACTCCTATCCATCTTGTACTGTCAGTAAAATAACTGGACCAAAGTTTTTGGGACAACTTTAAAGATGGACATGGTTATTCCCTGGTTCTCATGTTTCTAAAGTAAATGAGTCTAAGTTGAAGCTCTGACATGATCATACTACTGATATATATTGTGACCATTTTGAAGCTCTGACATGATCATACTACTGATATAAGTTGAATCTCCGACATTTATGCTCAAAGCAATGTGCTTAATTTCCATATGTTATGATCATTTTGTGTAGCCCCTTGTGTCGACACGTAGTAGAACATGACATGAGGGCTACTATAAGTAAGTTTGGTAGGTATAACAATGACGGCGAGCACATAGGGCCGCGGGAACAATGACGACATCCACAAAAAACTCGGAAGAGGAGCGGCGGCGGCAACTAGAGGCATCATCGGTGACGAGCGGTGTTGCGGCATATTCCTGCATTCCTAAATGTACTAGTTGATGAACTATATTTATGTATTTGAACATATGGATGAATGTATACATATTTGGATGCATGGCTGAATTGTATAAATGATTTTTAAGTCAATAAATACTTGGTGGTGGCGTGAGAGGCTATGTGGATGTTGTTATTACTTGTGTATAATGATGTCGTATTATGCATGTGTACGACATTGCTATTTGACATAGTGGTGGTATGAGTGACTAGTGCCATGGCACCAGTATGTAAAATACCGATGGCATGGGGGTCCGCGTGCTATCGCTATTTTGCTAACAGTGGTGCCATATTGGTGGCGTCCGCCCCAGCGCCACCAAGGTGGTTTTTTGCACGCTACCTCTAGTTTTTTCTGTGGTATAATAAGCCTGTAAGATAACGGGGGATTTGATGATTTGCCCCACTTTACAAGTGGTTTGATGATTTGCCCTATGATTGTCTCAATGACAGTGGCCTCGGGCCCCACCTGGCAGCCT
>NC_041385.1:794034961-794050528 GCF_002162155.2 Triticum dicoccoides | reverse complement strand
ATGATTAAATGGAGAAGTAAAGTGTGGCAAAAGATCAATTTTTTTGTAAGATACCAGCGTGTATGCTTATGGAAGCCTAAACAAAAACGAGAATAGGAATTCTGAATGTGACCTTATAGAAGATTAAATTATTCTTCTTTGTCATCCTGAATATAGGTAGACATAATAACATTGAATGGATACCATCCTCCTAGATATAGATAGTCATAATAGCATTAAATGGATACCATCTTAAAAATAGAACTCTATTTTTATAAATAAGGACAATAATGTGGTCAGATCTGTTTAGTTATAATAACATTAAATTGTAGCACCATTATAGATATAATAAATTAAATGGATGACATCGTCATAAATACAGGTAGATACAATTTAAATATACTTCCCACCCAACTATGTCGTCATAGATATATATAGATATAAAAACATTAAAGGGATACCATCTGAAATTAAGAACATTGATATGGTCTTATTTTTGGTATGTTTGAGTGAACCAGGACTAAATGTTCTTTAACTACAAATCTACTCCCTCCATCCGCGAATTAGTGTACATCTAGATTTTGTCCTAAGTCAAAATTTTGAAACTTTGACTAACTTTATTGTGAAAAGTAGCAACATTTATGACACTAAATTAGTATTAGTAGATTTGTTTTGAAATGTACTTCCATAATATACCAATTTGATGTCATATATGCTACTACTCTTTTACATAAAGTTGGTCAAAATTTTAAAGTTTTGACTTAGTACACTTATTTGCGGACAGAGGGAGTATAAGATAGCATCAGGTGCATCTGGACGCCCAAACAGAAACGAGAACCAGAAGTTTGAGTGTGACCTTATGGAGGGGAAAACTATTCTTCTTTGCCTTATGGTGCTTGTGCTGCTAGGACATTCAACTCATGCTCGTAAGAAATCAATCTTCGTGTCCCTATATATGTGTCTCCTATCCCTCCAAGCAGAATAGAACTACACAAGTTTCTTAGTATGGATTTCTCTTACTGATGTATGTTCTTATATATGTGTCTCCTATCCCTCCAAGCAGAATAGAACTACACAAGTTTCTTAGTATGGATTTCTCTTGCTGATGTATGTTCTTCTCCACAGGGAATTGCCATACCGAGCGTGCTTACTCAAGTCCATTCGTTTGTCTAGGTAAACCTTGCCATACAAAATGCGTGAAGAAGTGGGGAAAGCTCTTCAATCATTCTTCCTGTAAAGTTCGAGGATTCTTCAAAGTGTCCTGTGAATGTGTTGTCTGTGATCTGTGACTATATCTAGTTGGACTTTGCCATCATCTAAAACAATGAAAAATGATGCCCAGTAATAAAACATTATGGTGACATGCATGTGATATTCTATTTGATTTTATTTTTCTGTTCATAATCTTATAGTATTTGATAATTGATGCTTGCATGGAATAGAGGTTCATAACCATATAAAATACGAACGAACCAAGTCTATTGCACGGGTAGTCCTTGTCGTGGAGCGGGTGGTGCGGAGGTGAGGGCGCAACTTGGCAATTGTCCTAGTTTTTAATTCTCTTCAGCAAAATATATAGGAGCCTTAAGGCATGTACGACACGTTGGCTCACAGGACAAGCTTCTACTCACCGCACCAACACACGGCAACTGCCACATGAAGTGGCCAAGCCCACCACCATTGCCATAGTGCTGCATTGCTCGTCGACCTACTCGCTGCCATCGGTATCACGCAGCCTTCTATAACCAGGACCAGCCGTCAATGTCACGCCATATTGCCACTCGTCCCCTTTGCCTAGGCCACCACCTCCGTCAGGTTGTTGCCCCGGCCATCTCTGAAGTCTGAACATTTCCTTTTCTCCGCGCCAATGAACACTAATTACCTTCAAGTGTAAGGGACAATCTTTGCACATTTTAGTTGGAAATATAAATATTTAGCGCGAACCCTGTTTGAGTAAATAGATAGGCTTCTTGTTACCTCAAATTAAGTATGTCACTTACAGAACATTTTATGCACTTGTAATATAACCCAGTAAAGGTAAGCGGTGAGGGCAGAAATATCATCCACTAAGTTTGGGAGTACAAAAGGTAATTCCTGGTTCAAATTCATCTCACACATCACACTAAGTTTGTGAGCGTTCGGTGCAAGTAACACCATCCGTAGAGCTGCAAGCAACACCCTTGGAGTAGCTAGGAGCCACCACATCGTGTACTCCAATGGTTTCCCCTAAAAAGTAACACCAAATCGTTTTACTGTTTCCCCTAAAAAGTACCCACTAGTGTTTTTTAATTGAGAAAAAACTAGCTTCATCGAAAGCCATTATAATTTTGTGTTCCTTTGCCACGGCACAATCAAACCTTTATGTTAAACTGGTTGTGCTTGATTAGTGGTCCACGTTATGTGGGTGCTCACATTTTTTTATGCATATGGAGAGAGAGACATAAGTGCTCTTTTTAGCAAATGAGTCAATTCGATCAAACAAGCCAAAACAAGAGCGGACAACAAAGATATGTGACAAAACTAAATTTTACATCAAGGATTCTTTGAAATTGTCATCTATGGTGTTAATGTATGGTTCCCTTGCCTCTCGATGCCCAAGAGGTCAGCAAAGACGAGGGAGCAGCAGAGGTGAGCGAAAGAATGAATGCCCTCTCCCCTCTGACAATTAGAGTTTGTTCACACTTTTTGTCACGGTTGATAGAGAAAGTGCTAGAGTCACTCGTGTGGTATGTGCGTCATTTGAAAATTTCCCAAAAATGTAAATTTGAAAAGAATTCTTGTAATGAACGATGCATGCAGTTTTATTTCTGTCATATTTTTATTATAATTATTTTTCTTTATTGCAATGAGTGACATTAAGCCACTAACACTATATACTGATACAATTAATACCCCTTAGTGCCAACAAGAAAAATAGATAATCCTGAACAAGGGTGATTTTCGGGCTGCTATTTGTTTGTGAACCTGGCATCATTTTTCAATATCCGGTATGTGGCTAATTTATTTGATACGCTTGCACGTGTATAAGAGCTATAAAGTAAACAAAAAGTATTCCACCAGCCTCCGCATGTGTTTACAATGCTTTCGTTTTCTATACCACACCAGTCTTTACTTCTTATAAGAATAGTTTTGTCTTCTTATATATACCACTTCATCTTCAATACAAACAGATCCATCATCTCATGCATTCTTTTCAACAAGTTGCCACTGCTTCCTTTTCTACAGAACAACTCCACCATCCGCTCCATTTAACATGTTAGTACTACTAGCTTATTTCATCAAATAGGTGGTATTCACATGAACAGATCAAAGAGAGGAATATGGAAGATGTTAGAACACTGGGGAATAGGAGGCATCATGAGTAATAGAGGAACTACCCATTAGGGTGTTGCGTGTGGATGATGACTAGTTGACCATCACGAGAGGATGATGATGGAGCTTTCTTTATTGTGACTTGCCTTTCATTTTTATCTGTTTGGCTGGTTCTTTGGGTAGTTGCGAACTTGCCACATGTAGCTAGATTACCACACTACTGCCAATCAAAAAAGAGGCACGTGGCTTTTCTCTGATCTTACTTTTTTCGGGGTCAGCTTGAATTTGATCCATCTCAATCACTTTTTATCACTATCTTTTTGAAATCCCAGGTTCAGATTTTTATCACTATCTTTTTTATGAAATTCTGGGTTCAGATAATATAGTTTGTGGCAGAATCACCTTCTTTCCTAGAGAGAAGAAGTACGACTTGTGCCACTATACCATCGAACAGAGCCTAGCCAGTCTCAATGGATCGGAGTCCATAACAAGACACTGTTGAACCCACACGAAGAAAAGTTCTGGCCCAGTTTTGCAACTCTGTTCTTCTAAAAAAAGGTTAAAAAAAATCTAGATCACCAACCTCCACTTGTGCATACAATCTTTCCTTACTTACACCACGCCAACCCTTTCTTATATGAAGAACGTTATTTCTTATATATACCATTTCATCGTCAACGGAATAAATGTATCCCATACAGAAGAAAAAATAGAACAAATAATATGGTTTCATTTTGTTTCAATATATTGATAGCACTACCTTATGACATCACATGTTTCGTAGTCAGTAAGAATATCAATAAAGCGAGAGAAGAATATGGATGAAATATAAAAAACACATGGAAATATGAGATATCAGGAGTAATGGTGGAATTGCTTTTCATTCCAACAAAGGACGATGCCAAACTGCCTAATCTTGAATGGCGAGAGGCGCAGGAGCTACCTTTATTTCAATTCGTCATCTATTTGTATACATCTGGCTGGTCCAGACTTTTTAATACACGCAATCTCGGGCATGGTAGTATTTTTTAACGGGGCATAACCGCTTTCCATTAACTGAATAACGGAAATACAAGCATCTGAACCAGAAAGAGTTTCAAGGGATGGAAAAGGGAAAATTGAGTTTAGCATCGTCGGGAAACCCGCCGCAGGTGCTCGCCGTCGAAATACCCACTATGAGACGAAAACCAGGCGACACTCAAAAACTAGCCCAACCGAAGGAGTTTAATGCTCACGCATGAGCCAATAGTTTAACACCCATAAAGGAGCAAACAAGGTAGGAAACCAAAAGATGAGACTAGGCATGAAGAAACTGCAGGCCGACACTTAGATGAAAAGCTTCTCTTTCAACTTGTCGCCAAGTCGTCATGAACAATAGCACAAATCCGCATCATGTTGGTCGCACTTTTCATCGTACCTAGCCTCATTGCACCTTCATCTTCATTTTTCAGCAAACCTATCCAATAATTCAGAAACACACAAGAGGAAAACATCACTTCAAAAGGTGATGTTGAATGTTAAAACTCAAAGGTCACACGGTTGCTGCATTTCCAGGTTGCCCGGACCAAAAGTAAAGAACTTAGTACCAGGTGGCAGAAACATATAACACCAAAAATGAAACCGCCACAAATTATTGGGACAAAGATCGGTTCCAAACACCGAGCCAACAGTACGCCAAGCAACTCTCGCAACTGGGCAAAAGAAGAAAAGGTGTTGAGAAGTTTCCCTCTCGTTGCACTCGGCATGGTAGCTAGAATACCGACCCTAGCTAGAAACTAAAGTCATGGAGCAAATCTATGTTTGGGCGCGAAAACTTTCAATCCCGGACACATCGGGCTACTCTTTTTTTTTATTTGGGCACGAATTGGTTTCAGTTACAACACATCGTCACAACAAATTTTATTGTTATTTTCTGTTTTTAGTATTGTGTTCAAATCCTTGCGTAAGAATCACTTTTTTTAGAATAAGAATCACTTTTCTTGAGAGGGGGATACATGAGGGAGGGGCAACATCACTTTCGGTTGCACCATGGGCTATAGAAGTCGTACAACCTGATCATATTTCCGTTTACGTGCCGGGCTTGAAGAAGCCTGAAAAACACGTGGACTACAAGCCCGTCCCTGATGGGAGCTCCTATAGGGCGCCTTCAGCGCCGCTGAACACAATTGGCGCCCGCAGCGCCCTCGTGGGCCGGCCCAGTATCACGAAGCAACAACGTAAAAAACAATAAAATGTTGGTGCATGCAGCAGCGAGGATTCGAACTCGCCCCGACGATGTGCCACGCGCAGAATAACCAGTCAAGCTACTACCTTCGACATGCAAACTTTACCGTGAAACTATTAATACATAACTGAAGCCACGCTGTTCCAAAAAAAAAAAACTGACGAACAAAAAAAAGAAGTTTCACGAATTTGTTTTAAAAAAAGATTCATGTATTCAAAAGTGTTCACTCATTTCAAGAAAAAGTTCACGGATTTGAAAGCTCATGAAATTTTAAAAAGGTCAGTAAGGAAAGTTCAGTGTACATCAAAAAATGTTCAATGGGTATTTAAATAGTTTTTCAGCGCATATCACAAAATTGTTCAATGTGTAGTTAAAAATTGTTCAGATTATATTACAAAAATGTTCAATGTATAAAATTTGTTCATCTTATATAAAAAAATGTATAATATGTTTCAAATTTCAATGTATATCACAAAAATGTTCACTGTGTAGTTAAAAATTGTTCATCATACACCAAAAAAATGTTCAATGTATATTTGAAAATTGCTCGTGTATATAATTTTTTGTTCATGTTCTCAATAACTGTTCACGTTTTAAAAAGTTCATGGAATTTTAAAATTTTCATCAAATTTTAAAAATAGTTCATCAATTTGATAAAAGTTCATCCTATTTACAAATTTAATGAATTTTTAAAAATTCGCATTTCTAAGAAAATATAAAAGCAACGTGATGTGTAAACCACAAACTGTTATGCGAAAACTAAAAGAACAGCCTGCAAAACATTCCCAAAAAATATGCGTGTGGGGGATTGAGCACACGACCTCACCCTAGTGAACCGCGTCTCTAGCCACTCTGTTCATTTACTTGCTTGTCTAAAAATGCTAGCTCAGTTAATATAAACTATACGTGGAAAAAAATTAAGTTCTTTCAAAATTTCAAACATGGTTTGTTTTTCATAAAATTATACTTATTTAGAAAGCCGGACCATTTTTGAATTTCCGAAAACATTTTGAACGTGCGATTATGCAAACAAATTTTCTGCAAACGAACAAATTTAGGATTTTCCAAACATTTTGTGAATTTGTGACATTTCTTTAAAGCCGAACATATTTTGAATCATGAGAACAAATTTTGAAACGGAGAACAAATTTGGAAGCACAAAACACTTTTTGAATCTTGAGAACAAATTTTGAAACGAAGAACAAATTTGAAAGCGCAAACAATTTTTTAAAGCACGAACAATTTTTTGAATCTTGAGAATAAATTTTGAAATAGAGAACAATTTTAAAAAATCTCGAACAATTTCTAAAAGCATGAACATTTTTTGAATCTTGAGAACAAATTTTGAAATAGAGAACAATTTTGAAAAATCCTGAACAAATTTGGAAGTGTGAACAAGTTTTCAAAATTACAAACAAAATTTTCAAAATGAGAACATTTTTTAAAAAATAGGAACAAAATTGCTAAAACGCTTACATTTTGAATTTATGAATATTTTATGAAATACTTGCAAACATTTTTTCAATTTTTGAACAAATTACGAAACCTGGACTTCTTGAATTTTTGAATAAGTTTTGAAAAGAGGAACATTTTTGGTAGAAATGCAAACATTTTTTTAAATGATCAATTATTTCAAACACGAACATTTTTTAGATTTGCGAACAAATTTTGGAATCATTAACATTTTCTGAATTTGTGAACAATTTTTCAGAACAGAAACATTGTCGGAAATTTGTAAACATTTTTTTAATTTTGAGAAAGATTTAGAAATGCAAACATTTTCAGAAATTGTAATCTGTTATGAATTTATATACATTTTGGAAATTAACTGAACAAATTTTAAAATACTATTTTTTTGGAATTTCTGAAGAAAATTTGAAAACAGGAACAAAATAAAATAAACAAATTTTAAGAAATACAAACATTTATATTGCATAAAATTGGTTGAGAAAAGAAATTAACTTGAAAAGGAAAATGAAAGAAAATAAAAGAAAAAAGACAGAAAAGGGAAAAAGAAAAAGGACGGAAAAAGGAAAAAGCAGAAAATAGAAAATTAAAAATAAAAAGGAGAAATAGAAAAACCGGTTTAGGGACCTTCCAGAAGGTTCCCAAAACCGGTAAAAACCAGCTGTGAAACGTCTAGAAGGTTCCCAAAACCGGATGGGCTGGCCCAATTCGCTCGCTAGGTCGTCGCTCGTCTGTGCGATCCCCCGGCTGTTTGACGCAAAGAGCGTCCGATAGGATTTTCCCTTTTGGACTGCAAACCAGCCCAGCCCAAACGGCAAGCCTGACCCAGCCTGGCCTGGTATTTTTGGGCCAGTCGGGTAGTCGGGCCGGGCGGCCCATGATTTGTTTAGTTGTACGTGCCGTTCGCCGGAGTTGATTTTCTTTTAATTCTCAAAAAAAATATCGTTTCGTTTGTACCAAGTCGTCGTCTCCCCCGGGACAGAGGAGCACGGGCAGCTTGGGAAGCAGCGGCGACACCGTTGCGCCCCGCCTCCCCCACTCATTAATGGCGGCCACTGCACGGTTGGCCGCGGCGCCCATCTCCCCCATCAATGCCGCCACCCACCTCCCCCGTCTACTAAACGCCAGCCAACCCAAGCTTCCGTCCATCCACCCCACCCCACCTCCACCTCATCACTTATCCATCCGTCCGTCCCGCCACCTCACCGCGGCGCCGGCTGCCTCGCGCCCGGCCAGCTCCGCCCCGGGGGTCCTCGAGCTGGAGGTGGGTGGAGCCATAAACGCCCCCCGTCCGGCCTGCTCTGCTCGCCTCGATCCGCATCAGCTTACTTAATCTTGCGCCGGGGGTGCAGTGCTCCAACGGCTTGCGTTTGATTACTGTTCCACCTTCTGTGAGTGTAGGTGGCGGTGGATGACCAGCTCCTGCAACTTTCTCGGGGGACTGGAGCGTTAGGTTCGAGGTTGGTGAGCGATCCCGCGACCTGAGGCACGCGCTTAAGGTGTTCGATTGATTGCCGACCGGAGCACACACCTTTCAGGCCTTTTTGGTTCTCTGGATTGGGTTGCAAGGCAGAGATCAGAGATGGTTGGGAGCGTGCACGTCAACGGGTCGGTGAACGGCGCCAACGGCACCGAGGAGCGGCTGGACGAGCTGCGCCGGCTGCTCGGCAAGTCCGACGGCGACCTGCTCAAGATCGTCAGCATCGGCGCCGGCGCCTGGGGCAGCGTCTTCGCCGCCCTCCTGCAGGACGCCTACGGCCACTTCAGGGAGAAGGTGCAGATACGGGTGTGGCGCCGGCCGGGGCGGGCGGTCGACCGGTCCACCGCCGAGCACCTGTTCGACGTGATCAACTCGCGGGAGGACGTGCTGAGGCGCCTCATCCGCCGCTGCGCCTACCTCAAGTACGTCGAGGCGCGGCTGGGTGACCGGACCCTGTATGCCGACGAGATTTTGAGGGATGGGTTCTGCTTGAACATGGTCGACACGCCCCTCTGCCCGTTGAAGGTGGTCACCAACCTCCAGGAAGCTGTCTGGGATGCTGACATTGTGGTCAATGGCCTGCCGTCCACTGAAACGAGGGAGGTGTTCGAGGAGCTCAGCAAGTATTGGAAGGAGCGGATCAGCGTTCCGGTCATCATTTCCCTTGCAAAGGGGATAGAAGCCTCCTTGGACCCAATTCCTCGTATCATCACGCCTACACAGATGATCAGTTCCGCAGGTAAGCATGTATCTTGCTCTGTCTTTGTCTTCACATATATTCTCATCTATATCAATGCGTGCAATCATTTGGTATCCTTGAGGGAGAGAAATTGATTTGGTTAGAGAGTAATGTGTTTGCATTAGTTATTTTCTTCTGCAGTGATTGTAACTCACTGTTTGATGAGACCGAAAAATAGAGAACTTTCTCGAGACCAACTTTTGAGTGAAAGCTTTATGAAAGAATACTTCCGATCAAAGGAAAAACATGCTTAAGACTTGAGATTCTGCTGTAGTCTTTTGGTCTGCAGTTCATGGCAATCATTTCAGCACATGAGATTCTGCTCTAGTCTTTTGGTCTGATTAGTTGTCAATTTACAGTTAGAAAAATAAAATACACATTTACTACTTTCTGTTGCCATGACCTGCATAATTATTGCACTTAGCATAGTGACTTTTGACACTTTGTAGATATGCACCAACCTTCAGTTTACTCAAATACATCAGCCTATTGCATTTGAAGTTTGCTTGCATGAAAACAGATGTTGACTTTTCCTGTTGATTTATTATTTGTCAGATTTTATATTTTTGTTAATCACCTGGGATGAATTTGATGTCCAACTTGATTTTATACAGAAGTAGCATAAACTGTACATCTAGGATTTGGAGTGAGTTTTGATGTTAACCATGAGTATGCTACAAAGAGTGATTTCATAGCATATACTATTTGTTCTGATTTTCTCGAAAGACGTTTTGATCTTGACATGTACTGTTGGACTCATGTACTTAATTTATGGCAGTTAGCATAGTGACCTCTTGGGTATACATCACCTACTATTTCTTATACTCAATCACATCATGTACCCTGTTCGATTTGAAGAGCTAACGCCAAAGCACTATACATCATGATAATGACGTGATGCACATCTTCTGGCTTGGCCGACAGATGTTTTAATGTTGACAAGTATCCATCTGGCTCACATAATTAAATTTTATTGCCTGAGTCCAGTACTTGCCTTATATATCTAAATTATTTGAAATCTAATATTTTAAAATGAATTACAGCTGGCGTTCCAACCGAGAATATACTCTATCTTGGAGGCCCAAACATTGCCTCGGAAATTTATAACAAAGAATATGCAAATGCTCGAATCTGCGGATCCACCAAGTGGAGGAAACCTCTCGCTAAGTTTTTGAGGCAACCGCATTTCATTGTTTGGGATAACAGTGACCTTGTCACTCATGAGGTTATGGGCGGACTGAAGAACGTATATGCTATTGGTGCTGGTAAGCGTCTTTTTTTCTTCTTCAAATATTAAAATTTTGCTCACCCAAATAAGGACATTAGTATATTGTCATTATATTTGATAATTTTGGCTTTTACGGTCCTACCTTATATGGCATTCAATTATTGAAGAATGTATAGAATGTGTGAGTTTACTTGGTCCGTTTAATGATCAACATGATCTATTGTGTCAGTAGTGTCTGGACAGGCTAGCTTGAAATCACAGGCAGCAACCTCGTTTCGTTTTTGTCAAAAAGTATATGTCCTCATATTATACAGAAGGAACATCTATTCTGAGAAGCTCCATGGCAATTTAAACACGTGTTTTGCTATTATTCTAGGATACCCACTGATGTTTAGTTATTTGCCTTTTCTTGCCGTAAAAGAAGCGTTTTGTCTTTTTTCTCGGCAAGGTATTTGCTACTATGTGCTGTGTTTCCAGCTCAAGCAGAACCTTCTGTTCTCTGTTTCAGGAATGGTGGCAGCTTTAACAAACGAGAGTGCAACAAGCAAATCAGTGTATTTTGCTCACTGCACGTCAGAGATGATATTCATTACCCATCTACTGACAGAACAGCCAGAGAAACTTGCTGGCCCTCTGCTGGCTGATACTTACGTAACTCTCCTGAAAGGTCGCAATGCATGGTACGGGCAAATGCTAGCGAAGGGAGAACTCAGGCTTGATATGGGTGACAGTATAAAGGGAAAGGGGATGATTCAGGTTATGTCTTAGCAGTGTTCTTTTTCTTTTCTTCCAGAAGTTTCTCTGATTGCTGAGCATGTCTGAATAATAATATGGAAAAGTAAAACCTAGAAAAGATATTAAACCATCTAGATATTCTTACTAGTTAATTCGATAATCCCTGTTATCTATAATGGTTCCTATTTTGCTTGGGAGTTGTTGGTTCGCTTTAGCGTTTTGCATGGCATGCACTAACTGAGTATAAGCTCATTGTGTTTCATTGGACAGGGTATTTCTGCTGTTGGTGCATTTTTTGAGCTGCTCAGTCAACCCAGCTTAAGTGTGCTACACCCAGAGGAAAACAAGCAAGTTGCTCCTGCTGAACTGTGCCCGATTCTGAAGAGGCTTTATAGAATTCTGATAAAAAGGTCTGTGTGCCGTATTACCATTCTGCATATGGCTTGCTCTGCTTACTTCGACTATGTACAGAGTGCTTAGACAGCTTGAGGAGTCCATTGCCGCTTCTAGTTATCCCTTGCCAGCGTAACTAGACAATACCATTAACTGCTAACAAGACAGCAACACAGCTGATACATGAACTCGGTGTCGGCCCAGCAGCTTATTAGCATAGAGTCGACGATGCATACTTGCAGGAAGTACACTGTAAATCAAATCAAAAGTTGTTTGCCCATTTCAGGCCATGCTTTTCCCCTTTGCTTGCAGCCAAATATACTCTGTTTTCTTATTACATTTTACTTGGATTTTCCATGAGCAAATTTTTCAAACCATCACACTGAACAGTATCAATACATGATCAACCATCAGCTTTTGCCAAGGAGCCTTTCTGCCTCCTGATCTGAATCAGGATTCTGTCTTATGCAACTCTTGTCTTTGGAATCTGCAGGGAGCTCCCGGTGCGAGACATCCTCCAAGCCCTGAGGGACGAAACCATGAACGACCCCCGTGAGAGGATCGAGATGGCGCAGAGTCACGCGTTCTACCGCCCGTCACTGCTTGGGAAGCCGTGACCTCGGTAGCCCCGTGTACATGATTAGAATGTAAACAAAAGGCTTGGATTAGCTCCAGCCCTGTCATGCTTCACATCATCATCGGTTGAGCAAAGGCGTCTCCGGGTTTCTGCTGGCTTGTGTGTTTGGATCCCAGGCCCCAGCGGCCATAGTTTGTGGGGGTCGTTGGACTGTCATGTTGTACAAGAGAGTACTGAGCGAGTCAATAATATGTTGCTACTTGGACAATAAACATGAGGCGTAAACAAGACGCCGGTTATTTGTGTGTTTTTAACCCTCGCTGCTAAATTTTTTGTTTTCGATGAAATGAGATGCAAAAAAAAAAAAGTGAGATTCGGTGACCCGTATTTCTCTGGGTATTAGTTTTTTTTTTCTTGGATTGTCGTCTGGGTCTGAACTTCTATAGTGCGAAAAGATGCAAAATCTTTGAGCATTCATTGACACCAAGCTGGAATTCTAACAAGACTGATGTTGCACAAGTGGTATGGTTGACTCCAAGTAGGAATTCTGACAAGACTGATGTAGCTAAAACTGATGTTGCAGTAACGTGAATGCTGCTGCACGTGTCAAGGGGCGCACGATCGTCATTCTGTTTTGTGGTATACCTAGTACACTAATAGTGCGTGTTATGTTTGAAGAAGAGTTTATAGCTGGTCAAACTGGACACATTTGACATATTGAATATATTTTTTTTATAAAAGAGCACAGTTTCTGTTGTTGATATACTCCCTCCGTTCTAAAAAATGCTTCTATATACATCCGTATGTGGTTCATAGTGAAATCTCTCCAAAGACTTATATTTAGGAACGGAGGGAGTATTTGGCTTTGTGCATGCATGCACTTCCAGTTTGAGCATGAGCTCCGTCAGGATATTTTGCGAGAAATTTCTTCCACCGCTATGTTTTTGCATCTTCTTCGTTCAAAAAAAGGCGGATCAAGATGAGCGTGGGTGCATGTGGTGTGCAGTGTGTTGCCCTAAAAAAGTTTAGTTAAAACTTGATGAACAAAGAACCCAAATTCAGGCACGTATCGATCAAACTACCACACAACTTTGGACTTCCCCTGAGATGTTTCTGACCTAATCATCCTCTAATGGCAGCAATTTCATCAAATTTATACTTATCATGACTAATAGTACTAAAAAAAGCACATCAAAATCCTCTCGTATATACTGATCGATATCAAACTGCTTGTCGTATCATCATCGATCACTGCTTGTCGTCGACGGGAGGCTGGGGCTTCTCCTCCTCCTTCGGCGGCTGCATGATGGTCACGCCGAAGATCCTTACGCAGCCTGCCGGCACCACCGGTGCCTGCGGGGGCTGCGCCGCCACCTCGGCCGCCGGCGCCACAAACGGCGCTTCCATGGCAGGCGCCGGCCCGGGGATCGCGAACCCGACGGCGTCCGGGGGAAGGAAGCAGCGCGTCCGCTTCCTCGGCACGATGGGCTTGCCCTGGTAGTGCTTCCTCATGTGCCCCCCTAGCTGGACGCCGCTGGTGTAAACTTCGCCGCAGACCTTGCAGGGGTGGAGCCTCTCCGGCCTTGGCCCGCCCGCTGCTATGGGGTCGACCCCCGCTGCTATGGCTGCCGCCGCCGCAGCCGCGATCCTCCGGTTCTTGTGGCCGGCGGCGTGTCCACCCAGCCCCTGGTGCGTCTCGAACCACCGGTTGCACTCCTTGCAAGAGAATCCATGCGGGGCGGCGGGGTCCTGGCGGTGCTGGATGATGCGCAGCGGCCCATGGAAGGCCTGCGGTGGGGCGACGGCGACATGCTGGTGTGCGGGGGCGGATGGATGGAGATAGACGGCGGCTGGGTCTGGTGCTGGTGCGACCGGAGCGGGCACGGGGACTTCCTTTTGCTCCGGTGCAGGAGGCGTTGGGGCGATGTCGACCTTCTTGGGTTCAGCGGCGGGCGGTGCTGCCTCTACCACCACTATGGCCTTGGAAAGATCAGCAGCACGCTGACGACTGGGCTCCACGATGTCGCTGCTGCCGCTGCCAGGGACGACCTGATCGCTGGTCACCGCCTCCACGGGCATCGGGTTGTCCGAGACCTTGGTCTCCTCGACGACATCAATGGCCGTGGACACGGACATGGAGTCGCCCACCTCGTCCACGCCACTGACCTCTGGCGACACCTTCACCTCCACCTTGGGCTGCGCCTGCGCGTGGACCCTCATGTGGCCATGCACGGCATTGGAGCTGTGGAACTGCCTGTGGCAGACAGGACAGGCCGGGAATAACGCGGTGACGGCAGCAGCATGGTCGCCGGCGTCAGCGTCGCTGATGGTCCCGCCGGAGCCGAGCGAAGACGTGGGGGAAAAAGCCCGGGTAGTCGACCTTGATCTTCTTGATCTTGACCCGGCGGCGCTGCCTGTGCCGCCGACCACGTCATCCAGTACAGGGACAGGGCCGGGCCGCGCGACCGTGACCATCTTGCGCTGGCGGTCGCGGTGGTCGTGGAGAGGCACTGGGTGGAGGTAGTAGCGCGCGTCCTCGTCGTCGGTGTCGGTGTCGGAGTCGGAGCCGGTGTAGTAGCCGGCGACGACCTCGCCCTCCTCGATCTCCCGGCGCCGGCGCCGCGACTGCTCGAGGCGATCATCAGCGGAGCCGGCCATGGAAGGAAACCAGATCGGTTGGTCGATCGATCGGTCAGCAGTGAGGGAGAGAGAAGCTAGGGTTTTGTGTTTGGTGTCGCTATGCTACGCAGCCCACGCTACTACGCTGGAGATTTAGGGCTTTGGCTTGGCTAGCTGGGCTTGGCTTTGCTTGTGGGTGCGGAGGAGGAGTGGGGTGCCTTATATGTAGAGGAAGGGCGGCCGATCCGGTCGATCTGCGGCGGCAAGGCAAGGCGCAGTGCGAAGCCGAGACGGGGTAGAGAAAGAGTAGGGTTCCGTGGCGCGCGCGGCTGCGAGTGGTGGACGATCGCGCGCGGCGGGAGGGAAGGGGGCGGGAGTCCGCTTGGGAGACGATGGCGGCAGGGATCGATGGAGTTTGTTAGACGGAAGGAGAGGAGAGGGAGAGGGAGAGGGAGAAGGAGATGAGACTCGCGCGCGGTTAATTAATTTGACAGCGCAGCGGCAGAGAGAGAGAGAGAGAGAGAGGGGTAGAGATAGAAAGAGAGAGAGACTGCCGCGCGGTTTAAACGGCCCGGGATTCACTTGCTGTTAATTTGACAGCACAGCGCCGCAGAGAGAGGGAGATAGATTCTACCGTACCCTCCATACGGTTTAAACGGAATCACTTTCCGCTAATTTGACAGCGTGGCACGAGAGAGAGAGAGAGAGAGAGAGAGAGAGAGAGAGAGATATGAGATAGTAGTTTGAACATGGAAGCAAATCTTGGCGGGATCTCTGATCGAAATTTCGTCGGCAAGAAGATTTATCCCCCATC
>NC_041385.1:794028616-794034648 GCF_002162155.2 Triticum dicoccoides | reverse complement strand
GCACATACCAAAAATATCTCCAAAAAGAAAAAAAAAAGCACAAACCAAAAACATCGAAGCATTCCAAATAAATAAACTTAGTCGCATTATTTTTCGTGCAAGGAAAAGTAAGAAATCTCCACTCGTCACAACAAAGTCCCCGAGAGGGATCGTTGCAACAGTATACGTTGCAACATGTAAATAATTGTTTCCAATGACACGAAGAATAATATGAAAACAAACGACATGAAAAATATTTGGTGGCATGAGCGCAATATCTGCCACACACCTTCGGACTCATCGGGGCATGTAACCCTTTGTGATTGCAACAAACCGGATGTAGGTGTTTATATATCGAAGAAATATACAGTTTTGCTAGAACTCATCTAGATGAAATATAATTTGGTCTCATTCACCTTTTATAGCCATTGAATGTGATGCTATAAGAGAGTGAATAGCATAAAACTACCACTTTTCGTGCTAGGGTTCCAAAAAACCACCACTTTTTTGTTTGTGACTGATATCCTCGTTGGTTGTCTCAAAAAACCCAAATGGCCAGTTGCTAGCGTTTTAATCCATTTTCTGACGGTCCGGGCCCGCCTGTCAGGCCACGTCAGCACCGCACGTGACGGCGAGGCCGTTAACGGCCGTTACTCAAACCGACCGGTGCGGTCGGACCGCACCCGCTCGCTCGGTCCCTTTCTCTCTCTGTCGGCAGCAACTCTTTCTCGCTCCTCCTTTCCACCTTGCTGTCTCTCTCTCTCTCCTCTCCCGACGATGGCGGCGGTGAAGAAGAAGGACGACGGCGAGCCTTTGGGCCTTGGGGCGTCAGTCGGCGGCGAGGGTGGTGCTCACTCCGAGGTCAACAAGTGGCTAGGCAGCGCAAGTTTCCCGACCCAGCGCTCGCCTGGGACACTGACGCAGGAGGTCCAGATCTCGCCGGCGTTCCGCGCGGCCAGGGCAGTGGCCAAATGCATCCACGCG
Source organism: Triticum dicoccoides (assembly GCF_002162155.2). Lineage (NCBI taxonomy): Eukaryota > Viridiplantae > Streptophyta > Magnoliopsida > Poales > Poaceae > Triticum > Triticum dicoccoides. The sequence goes on along the minus strand of NC_041385.1, from coordinate 794,033,685 downwards.
GATCCAGAAGGCGGGCACCAGTGGGCCTCCTCACTTGGTGGCATGGAGTAAGTTATGATGTGTTTTAGTTTTCTTTGTTAGTATATTTTATGAACTAGGGTTAGGATTTGTTTCTTAGATTGTTAATGAATTAGTTTCTTGGGTATATTATTATGTATCAATTAGGGTTTAGGTTTGGATGATATGATGTGCAATTGAAACTATTGCATACTTTTGAACTTCAAAGTCTGAAGAAATCTGAATCTGTTCTTTCTTTTTTTGCATAGTTTGGATGATGATGTATGGGAATTGAGGCTGCATTTTCAGGGTAGAGATAACATGGAAAGGAAGTTTTCCTTATCATAAATGAATTACCTGTTATTGTTAGCACTGATTGAACTTGAGGGCTATGGGTTGGATGCCTATCTGTCCTATGTTAAGGATGAGGTAAGGGGCTGGAGGAGATTGAGGTTTTGGACAGTGATGAGAAGGTGGAGGAGATGCTAGATTTGTTTGTTGAGAAGAAGGTATTGAACATAACAGTGAGAGAGGCTAGTGACCCAAATCCAGCAGATGCAAACATGGACCACACCTTGCTTGAAGAGCAGATTCCAATTAGTCAAGTTGGTGATCCCATTGTTTATAGTGTTTCCCAAGAAGGTGTCCTTTTCCCTGTCTCAAATTCTTCAGAGCCTCCACTTGTGCCTGTTCAAGCATATCTTCACACACAACAGAGCTGTAATTTCAACAAGGGAAAAGAGGCAGTGGAAATTGAAAATATTGAAGCAGAAGATGAAGATGAGTTGGACAAATCCTCATCAGATTTTGAGTTTTTCAGGGGTGATTACAAAGGGAAAAAAATCATACAAGTCTTGGGCTAGGGGATAAGATGAAGGTGGTGAAGGAACAAGTCAGCACTACAGGGAAGAGGAAGAGATGGCTGAGCATTGTTTTGGGGCTGCTTCTGAACCCTCAGAGTTTTGACAGGAGCAAAATGGTTCTGAAGAAGATGATGAAGAAGAAGCTACAGATCATGTGAAAAGTGTGGCACAGAAATTGATACCTGTGAGGAAACAAGGCCCAACAAGCAGATCACACAGTGAGCCAGATCACATAAAGTTTGAAGATTTCGTGCCAGAAGCTGATGAGTACTGCTTTCCAGGTGATGAAGGCATTTCTGATGAAGAAGATGATGCACCTAGGTTGCCTTGTGGCAGGAAGAGAAAATTGAAGAAGAAGAAGGAGAGAGTATGGTATGATGCCTCTAGGCCTGATGCACATGAACAATTTAGGATTCATTTGTGCTTTATGAATGTGGTAGAGTTCAGAGAAGCATTGAGAAACTACCATGTTAGGACACTGAGGAACTTTGAGTACCATAGGAATGATCCAAGTAGGATCATAGCCTGGTGCTCAAATAGAAAGCATGGTTGTGACTTTTATATTACTACTTCTAAGATTGCCCATGAGCCAACCTTTAGCATCAAGAAGATGAATCTTGACCACACCTGTGGAGCAAGTGGAGAGAACACAAAGGTTACCACGAAGTGGGTTGCAAAGGCTGTTGAGGATACTGTAAGATCCAATCCTGGTGCAGGTGTTGATACTATACTGAGTTATACAAAAAATAAATTTGGAGTACATGTTCCAAAAAGTTTGGCCTACAGGGCAAGGAGGCTTGCAGTTGATGTTGTGCAAGGGGATCACAAGACACAATACTACAGGTTGAGAGACTATCTGCAGTGTGTTTTGGATACAAATCCTGGTAGTAGGTGTGTTGTGACAACAAAGGAATTTGAACTCAACCCAGCACCTACCCAAGGTTTAATTACATGTTTTACTGTCTGTTTGCTTGTAAGGAGGGGTTCCTAAATGGTTGCAGGCCTTTCATAGGTAAATATAGTCTGTATAGTGCTTAAATAGGGATTGCATAACAGTTGCTGCTCACTAATGGCTTAAAATGCAGGTCTTGATGGATGCTTCATCAAACTTAGCATTGGGCAGCAAATCCTGGCAGCAACAGGGAGGGATGGCAACAACAACATCTTCCCTATTGCATTTGGTGTTGATGACAAGGAGGAGACAGATAGTTGGACTTGGTTTCTTACACAGTTAAGGACAGTAATTGGTAGTGGCAACAAGTTTGGGCCCTACACAATTATGTTAGACAGGCAAAAGGTACAACTACTCCTTGCACTATGTACTACTCCTTGCACTATGTAATGCTTTCTCTAATTACTTCACTAGTTATTAATACAAAATCAATGAACGGGGTATGCTCAATGCAATAGAGGATGTATTTCCTGATCCCCCTCAAAGATTTTGTTTAAGACACATATATGCCAACTTCCAATCAGCTGGGTTTAGAGGGGATGAATTGAAAAAACATCTAGACTAGGCCGCTTATTCTTTCACTAAGCATGGGCATGATCTGGGCATGGAAGCATTGAAGAAAGAGAGTGAGGAGGCATGGAAGTGGTTGTCCAACATACCAGTCCATACTTGGGCCAGGCATAGGATGGATACTATATGCAAGACAGACCTTGTTGTGAACAATCTTAGTGAAGTTTTCAACAGGATGATTCTGGATGTTAGGAACAAGCCCATAAGGACAATGCTTGAAGGAATAAGGACAAAACTAATGATCAAGTTTCAGAAGATTAGGGAGAAGACAGAGACATGTAGGTGGGATATCACACCCACATACTCTGAGATATTGGAGGAGGCCAAGAAGTGGGCAAAATATTGTGATGCATATATGGTTGGACCAGGCATTTGGCAAGTTACAAGTAGTTCAGAAAAGACCTACTGTGTAAACTTGAACAACTACACTTGTGACTGTAGGAAGTGGGATATGACAGCTGTTCCATGTAGTCATGATGTAGCAGCAATGCAGAAGGTGAAGCTACACCCTGAAGATTTTGTCCATGAGTTCTTCAAGAAGCCCCTCTACTGTGAAACCTACAAGCATATTATATACCCTGTTCCTAGCCTTGATTGTTGGCCCCACACCATGGGGGGTGACATATCTCCTCCAGTATTCAAAGAAAAGAAGGGTAAAAAGCAAACAGCTAGGAGGAAAGGACATTTTGAGGTTCCATCCAAGAAGGATACATCAAGGATTGGAACAGTGACCTGTAGCAATTGCAATAAGCAAGATCACAGATATACCACATGTCGTGATCCACTTAAACCCAAACTGCAGACGAGGAAGAATAATCACCAGGTATGCTTAAACTTCTGTTTCATAGGCTAGGTAGTTTGATTCTAATTTTCTTTGTTAAATGTGCAGGAGAATAGGTCAGTCTACTCTTCATCTACCAGAGCTAGTACATATGTGGTTGCACCCCCACCACCACCATCAGCACCAGCCACAACTAGGAAGAGACCAGCAATAGCCACAGCTACTCCAGGACCAACAAAGAGGCCAACAATAGCCACAACTACTCCAGGACCATCAAAGAGGACCAAACCTGCTGCTTCTACTACTCCAGCACCTGCCAAGAAGACCAAAGCAACCAAGAAGACAAGGGCTCCTAGCACATCTTCACCAGCCAAGAACACAAGGTCATCCATTGCCTCTCCAGCAAAGAACACCAGAGCATCAACAGCCAGCAGAGGAGGGGGGTACACAGTTTTCAATGCTCCAAGGCAAGCTGCTCACTCTGAGATGGAGATTGGGTCCAACAGGGTTAGGAAGCCAACTGGAAAGTGGAAGGCATATTTCACTGCTAGTGGTAACTACTGAAGATTCCAACATTTGCATTGTATGAGTGCTTAAAACTATGTATTTTCTTGCTGAAACTTGAGTGTTTGCTTGCCGAAACTTGAGTGTTTGCTTTATGAAACCTATGTATTTACTTCCTGAAATCTGACTGTTTGCTTTATGAAACCTATGTCTTTGGTTTATGAAACCTGAGTGTTCGTATGATTGATAGATTGTTAGAATCCCAAAACTGAAACCTGACTGTTTGCTTTATGAAACTTGAGTCTTTGGTTTATTCAGACAACAATGATGCAAGCATTGCTTTATTCAGACAACATTGATAGATTTATTCAAACAACATTGATAGATTTATTCAGACAACATTGACAGATTTATTCAAACATTCATAGATTCCACCATCCAAACATTCTTTCACACAAAGAGTTGTACAGAAATAGAAGGGATACATAGCTCAGACTCTCATTCATACTAAATATAACTAGTAGCAACAACTCTCAATCGTAACGCTCGAAGAAATGGCGCCACTTTGCTCTGGTAGAAGGGTGAGGAGCGATTACTGCATGTGCCCTAGCCCACCTGATGATCTTCCCTGAGCTCTTGCGCCTGCCGCCAGGAACAAGAACTGTGAACTCATCTGGCTTGCACTTCTCCAAGATCTTGTCTGCCAGCCGCCTCTTGAACTCCAGCTCCCACTCCAGCTCCACTCTGCGAGCCCTTTGCCTCCTAGGATCCATTGCTTGCACTGCCTCCCCTTCCTCATCTGTCACCTCCCCAAGCTCTGGATTCATCTAGGGTTTCTAGAGGTGGGGTGTGGCGGCTGGGTTCTGGACATGGAGGAGGGTGGGTGGAGGAGGCTATTTATGAGTAGTGGAGAGGCATCTAGAGTTAGTAGGTAGGCCTAGGTTTGCAAACATAACTGGGCCAGATGTGACGCCCGGATAATCAAGCTACAGTAACCTCTGCTAATGATGCCACATCACCACTCTTACTGTTGTAAATCTCACGATGATTCAATCTCGTTCGAATTCAAGGTTCAAAATCAAGTCAAACGGTAAAGTTTTCAAACATTAAAATTAAAATGTTCTAGAGGTGGCAAATAATGCTTAGGTAATTATGGTGGAGGATCACATTTTTATAAAATAATTAAAAGCACTAAACTAAATAAAACAGTGGCTTAAACAAATAATTAAATGCATTTTATAATTATTAAAACATTAAACTATTTTATTAGGTAGGAGAAATTCATGTGGCAATAGAGTATTTATAAATACTAATTTAGGGGCTAGTGGTATATTTTATAAAACTAAAAATAAAGTAAAACTAATATGAAAACAGGAACTATAAAAAAGAAAAACAACAAGAA
>NC_041385.1:794020597-794028011 GCF_002162155.2 Triticum dicoccoides | reverse complement strand
GCGGCTTCCCCGCCGGCGACCGGACTGGCCCCGCCGCGCCGCTGGTCTCACCCGAGGCCAGCGCCCGGGTTGGCCCCTGTCGGGCGCCCCCGCGCCCGAAGCCATTAGCGCCCGAGTACCCGTTAGGCCCCATGGCCCTATGACACATGGGCTCCGCCCTAGAACGAAAATAAAAAAAGGAAATAAAAAAATAAAAATAAATAAAAATAAATAAATAGATAATAATTATTACATTAATTAATTAATTAACGAATTAGTTAAGTTAATTAATCACAATTAGATTAACCTAATTAACTGTTAGTTAATTAATCAAGCAATGACAGTGGGGCCCACCCCCCAAATTAATTATGATTAGTTTAATTAATCTGTTAAATAAAATGTGTCACTGACCAGTGGGACCCACTGGTCAGGTTGACCAGTCAACTCTGTTGACTGCTGACATCAGCATGACATCATGCTGATGTCATTAATCTATTTTCTCGAATTAATTTAAATAATTAATTAAATTCCAGAAATTAATAAAATCTTTAGAAAATCATATCTTTTAATCCGTAATTCGGATTAAAATATTTTCAACATCAAAGTTGCTCAGAACGACGAGACGAATCCGGATACGCAGTCCGTTCGTCCGCCACACACCCCTAACCTATCGAACCCGCAACTTTCCCCCTCCGGCTCCTTTGCCCGAAAACACGAAACACCGGGGATATTTTCCCGAATGTTTCCCCCCTTAACCGGTACCACCTCATACCACGCTAGGGCACGCCTAGCATCGTTACTTGTCTTGTCATGCATTGATATGCATCTGTTTACATGGTATTCATTGTTTCTTCCCCCCTCTTCTCTCCGGTAGACTACGAAACCGACACTGTTGCTGCCCAGTTCGACTACGGAGTTGACGACCCCTCTCTCTTGCCAGAGCAACCAGGCAAGCCCCCCCCCCCTTGATCACCAGATATCGCCTATTCTACTCTATACTGCTTGCATTAGAGTAGTGTAGCATGTTACTGTTTTCAGTTAATCCTATACTGCTGCATGGCCTGTCCTTGCTACTACTGTTGTTACCTTTATCTGCTATCCTACTGCTTAGTATAGGATGCTAGTGTTCCATCAGTGGCCCTACATTCTTGTCCGTCTGCCATGCTATACTACTGGCTGTGATCACTTCGGGAGGTGATCACGGGCATATACTATATACTTTACACTGTTACATTATCTGTGATACTGTTCGGAGATGGGGGGCTGAAAGGACAGGTGGCTCCATCCCGGTAGAGGTGGGCCTGGGTTCCCGACGGCCCCCGACTGTTACTTGTGGCGGAGCGACAGGGCAGGTTGAGACCACCTAGGAGAGAGGTGGGCCTGGCCCTGTTCGGTGTTCGCGGATACTTAACACGCTTAACGAGATCTTGGTATTTGATCTGAGTCGGCTACGAGCCTATACGCACTAACCATCTACGTGGGAGTAGTTATGGGTATCCCGGCGTCGTGGTATCAGCCGAAGCACTTCAGACGTCAGCGACGGAGCGGCGCGCGCCGGATTGGACTGGAATGCCTGCTAGGCTAGGTTTGCTTCCGGCCGCCCACGCAACGTGCAGGTGTGCATTGGGCGATGGGCCCAGACCCCTGTGCGCTTAGGTTTAGACCGGCGTGCTGGCCTCTCTGTTGTGCCTAGGTGGGGCTGCGACGTGTTGATCTTCCGCGGCCGGGCATGACCCAGGAAAGTGTGTCCGGCCAAATGGGATCAAGCGTGTTGGGTAAGTTGGTGCACCCCTGCAGGGAAGTTAATCTATTCGAATAGCCGTGATCTTCGGTAACAGGATGACTTGGAGTTGTACCTTGACCTTATGACAACTAGAATCGGATACTTAATAAAACACACCCTTCCAAGTTCCACAGACAACCCGGTGATTGCTTTTCCACAGGGCGACGAGGGGAGGATCGCCGGGTAGGATTATGCTATGCGATGCGACTGGAGATGCTACTTGGAGATGCTACTTGGAGATGCTACTTGGAGGACTTTAATCTACTCTCTTCTACATGCTGCAAGACGGAGGCTGCCAGAAGCGTAGTCTTCGACAGGATTAGCTATCCCCCTCTTATTCTGGCATTCTGCAGTTCAGTCCACCGATATGGCCCTTTACACATATACCCATGCATATGTAGTGTAGCTCCTTGCTTGCGAGTACTTTGGATGAGTACTCACGGTTGCTTTTCTCCCTCTTTTCCCCTTTCCCTTCTACCTGGTTGTCGCAACCAGATGCTGGAGCCCAGGAGCCAGACGCCATCGTCGACGATGATTCCTACTACACTGGAGGTGCCTACTGCTACGTGCAGGCTGCTGACGACGACCATGAGTAGTTAGGAGGATCCCAGGCAGGAGGCATGCGCCTCTTTCGATCTGTATCCCAGTTTGTGCTAGCCTTCTTAAGGCAAACTTGTTTAACTTATGTCTGTACTCAGATATTGTTGCTTCTGCTGACTCGTCTATGATCGAGCACTTGTATTCGAGCCCTCGAGGCCCCTGGCTTGTATTATGATGCTTGTATGACTTATTTATGTTTTAGAGTTGTGTTGTGATATCCTCCCGTGAGTCCCTGATCTTGATCGTACACATTTGCGTGCATGATTAAATCGGGGGCGTCACAAGTTGGTATCAGAGCCGACTGCCTGTAGGAATCCCCCTTCCAACTCCTTGGCCGAAGTCGATTCTAGACATTGCAAAACTTTTACTAACATGGCTGTGTGTCTTATGGGCACACGTCGCCATTGGGTGGTAGTAGGATCTTTTACTCCTCGACCTTTACTCTGGGACTCTGATCTCTCCTCTATTCGGGTTAAATGAAGTTTACTAAATCTAACAATAGGATCTCGTTATCACTTTCACCCGGAGAGCCCCTTGTTACTGATGATCGTTTGCTGCACCAGAAGACCCTGAAGATACTCTCCGCTGTTAACCCGAGAACTTGTGTTCATTGCGTTTGCAATTCCCCTTCCACCGCAAACCCTTATGGATAACTACTTGCAGTCGTTATTCTTACATTCATCCCCAGTTGGTCTTGTTATTACAAGATACCCCGTAACACTCGTCGTTGTTTGATAATCCTTTGAGCTTACTGCCATGCTGTTCTTTGTCACCTGAATACCCCTACGGTTAATTCTCGCACTTATCGAGTATCCGCTCATCCCCCAGTTGTTCATGTGTTACACAAAAGTCTTCAAAATACCATTTGATATTCCGTAAATCCTCAGCAACCTATTGCTCTGCAATTTCTTGTTTGCTTTCATTATGATTAATCCCATAAGTATAGTAATCATATTGGCATCCTTTGTCACCATCATTTTTGAGTCTGTTGATTCAATACGTTGTGAATGTTCACAATCATCAGTCGAGTCCTAGGATTATCTTTCCGGCTCAGACGTCATTTTGATACTGAGCTGGTTCTCGACCAAACTATTTGTCGTCAATTGTGCCTCTGGTCTATCCAACTTATCCATCCTTGATCAGAGCGTCTGCTTCTGATCATTTGTTTTGGAAATCATAATTCCTTTGTTATCTAAGCATCGAATTATTCCAATGTTCTATAATATGATGCCCGTGCATTCTTTCTGGAATACCGATACTCACATCAACTCCGTTGTGGATCGCCCGATCCACTGTTGGATTATTATCCGACAGTGTCCTTCACATTTGATCACTTTGTGAGTGCTTCCCCTGATACCTAATGCCTTTGTTAAGTTGTATCCTCCGCTTGGCCAACCATACTCTGCTTTCGGGCTTGTGTTATTTACTCTTGAAACTTGTGGTATATGTTTCTAAGAAGCCACTAAGGGTTGAACATATGCTTTCTCTAGACCGTGTGAACCCGAAAGTTTTCACGAGGCATACTCTTCTGGTGCTTCGCCAGATAAAATTTCAACACTGCAACTTAATCAAACACGAGAAGTGGATGAAATGTTATGCATTGGAGAAGTGGGAGTCGACCTTGAACTTTGTGTTCATGCCCATGGACCCGATGTACCTCTTCTCATCGAAGCTTCTTTTAAAATTAATTATTCCCTTGATATAAGTTCATCTTATATCTGGGGTATGGCCTTTTACAATCGTGGTTCCGACCATCTTCTCCTTTAAATACCATTTTTGATGCAAGTGTAAGCACTTGTCTTCTGTGGATCAATACCCCGGTACAACCTCTACTTTGATCTGTTATCGAGTATTACCCCATGGTATCTCGAGATTATCTTGGAACTGCATATCTTCCTATGAGTCTTCATCAAGTACTACATACTCACTGATTACAATTTTTCATGGGCTCTGAGTTATTAAACACTCAAAGACACCGATAACTGAACCGAGTCCGCATTACGGTTCAACAACTCTTACTAATATTCTTTACTTACGAGTTTGTACCCGATCATGTCATTCCTAGCCTGATCGGCCATATCATTACCATGCTAAATTTTAACTGTGCTACCTGGTCCTTAATCCCGGAGCACAACTTTTGACAATGAGCTAAGCTTACGTCGATCTTCCTCGTCATATCAGTTCGCCTTGAACAACAATCTTGATTTCAAGTTTGTGTCGTACCTATGTTTCCAATAACCTCTTGCTTCATCATTCTTTTGACTTGATGTGATCGCGGATCGATTACATCTTCGTGGAATCTCTCGACAAATGTGTCATGATCACCATCTGCATTCTGATGCTCTTCCAAGATATAAATTGAATTAATGATGAGAAATACCATCCTTGCCCTCGATGATTTTTGTTGTCATCGACCTCTTTATTGCGTTCCCTCCAACAAAAACTTGTTTGTGTTCCGTGTTATACCTCGAGTTCCTTGCTACCTAGCATTTGTTCTTCTTTACCATGGAGTATTACCATCTTTTATGTCAAGAAGGTCGTGAGGATTACTCCACCTCTTAAGAATTCTTGATACAGGTAATACTTATCACCATCACCATTCTTTCTTGGTCCCCGTGTTGGATCTAACCGGGATACCAACAGGTGAACGGTGCTGTTTGGATTCTGCCCTTCTAGCAACCCTATTGCTTTGAAGTTAATGGTCGGCCGTTCATTTTTAGACTATTGATTATTGAATCACCATTCCGATGTTGGTCGTGCAACCCAGCCCATATTTCGGGTGCACATTTCAACCAATGTTTAATTGTGTATGTTTTCCTCGAGCATGCCTCATTACATCATTTGATCTGACAAATGTTATCTCCTTGTTCACATAAGTGTGGAAATCCATCTTTTGAAAATTTCAATGAATAATTGTTGAGTTCATCAGCCACCTCCTCGTCCTCTCCTTGGTTAAATGATGAACTCATGATTCAGAACTTGCTTCCATAGTACATTTCCCGAGAATTTTGCAACTCAATCTCATCTAATTGTGTTGCCCCCTTTCCTTGTCGGGCATCATGAGTCTGAGTTATCCTGACACCAATCAGATCTGAATCTCGGCCAGATATGATGGTTGGAACGTTTTCCAAGAGTCATAACATTGGTCCTTATATAACCTAGTAAGGTGATATCATGCCTAGCCCACCTGTTCGGAGGACCTATTGCTATAGTATCCTTTTACAAGGTTAGCCATTCGTCCATGGGGAAATGGTAAGACTTATTCTATAAGTTGTTCCTGATGGATCCTTTTTGTTTCCAAAGTCTGATTTTCACCTGTTGACCATGTCAATGCTATCTCGAAGCATGTCTATGGTACTCCGTTCTTCAACAAGAACATTTGAAGCTCAATGCTAATTGTTTCTTGCTCAACTATCCAAAAACCGTTGTATGGATAATGTCATGAAAATTTCTCTCCCCTCACCTAGAGGCTTTTCTACTTAACATCATGTCATGGTTATCATGCTCTGCTTGTCCTTGGGAAGGATATACCCCTGAAATATCTGATAATCATATTTTCCTTTCCATTACTTGGTTTACCCTTTCTAGTGATCATTATGGTCTAAGCAGTATTAATTCCCTGCTTATGTAGACCCCTCGTGTACAATTCTGTCAGTAAGACCCTGTTACTTTTGTTGATGACATTCCGGTAACCACCGATGGACGAGAACTTTGCCTATAGGCCCGCCTCGTTACAACGAGCAGGAAAATGGTTCTCTTCGTCCCTCGCCCTTGGTACTGATATTGTTGCCGACATAACTGATAGGCTATCCTCTAACATACCTTCCTTACATGATCATGCAAGACGTCATCGCCCTTCCTACTTTTAACTACATGGTGGGCCCATAACCCACAGTTCCACATGATCGAAACCTGACTTTCTTGTACACCCCATATTCCCAAGGTTATTCCTCGCGCGTGGCCTCGTATGTAATTCACGGGCCACCGTCCTAGTGATCTATTCTGGAAACAGATGCAATATTCAATCTCGTTGCTTTGGACCCCTTTCGTGTGTTGTTTCAGACATCGAACGATTGCCTACCCGTTTGAAACTTCTCATGGTACCTTCTTACTTTACTCTCGATAATTTCTTAAGTATCTATTCGAGAGTTACTTCTACCACATTCTCTCAGTTATCTGCTAGGTAGTTGACCTTGAAGGTCCGTTCTTCAGTAGTTACCCCTTGTCATTATCGTAAGTACGATGGAGTTCCTGAAGAAAGGACGACAACTTCATCATGATGCTTTGGAATAAAGACTTGAAGACATCAACGAAAGGGATTGACTTCTTCGAGGAGATCCGTTTGAATGTCGTAACCAGAGCTTTCCCCCTTACTCCACTCTTAAATCTCTGGACGAGATTTCTTGTAGTGGAGGAGAATTGTGACGCCCGGATAATCAAGCTACAGTAACCTCTGGTAATGATGCCACGTCACCAGTCTTACTGTTGTAAATCTCACGATGATTCAATCTCGTTCGAATTCAAGGTTCAAAATCAAGTCAACGGTAAAGTTTTCAAACATTAAAATTAAAATGTTCTAGAGGTGGCAAATAATGCTTAGGTAATTATGGTGGAGGATCACATTTTTATAAAATAATTAAAAGCACTAAACTAAATAAAACAGTGGCTTAAACAAATAATTAAATGCATTTTATAATTATTAAAACATTAATCTATTTTATTAGGTAGGAGAAATTCATGTGGCAATAGAGTATTTATAAATACTAATTTAGGGGCTAGTGGTATATTTTATAAAACTAAAAATAAAGTAAAACTAATATGAAAACAGGAACTATAAAAAAGAAAAACAACAAGAAAAGAAAACAGAAACCCCCCCTTCCCCAGTGGGCTTCGTGGCCCAGCCGGCCAACCTGGCCACCAGTTAGGCCGGCCCATTCCCAGCACCCCTCCCTGGCCTATATGGCCCGACTCCCTCGACGAAACCCTAACCCCCTCCCCCACTCACCCGCACGATCCCCACCTCTCCTCTCGCCCCCACTCTCCCCCCCCCCG
>NC_041385.1:794019955-794020563 GCF_002162155.2 Triticum dicoccoides | reverse complement strand
CGGGATCGGGCCCGAACCCATTGCCGCCTGCCCATCGCCCCTGGCGCACGCCCCCGACGTCGCCCGATCCCACGACCCCGTTCCTCCCTCTCCCCCGACCTAGATCGAGGGGCAACGACGCCCCTCGCCCCGAGCACCATTGCCGGTCGCCGCCCGGTGGCTTCACCGGCTGAGGCCACCTCGCCGCCGCCCGTCATCACCCCTCCTTCTCCTCCCGTCCATGTGCCGCCCCGGCCCCTCCACCCCCGATCTGGAGCGGGGGCTCAACCCCGCGGCGCCCCGAGCCCCGATGTCGCGCCGTCGCCACCGCCGCCACCCGAGGACCGCTCCGCCGCGTCGACAACGCCGCGCTCCTCCGTCCTCGCCACTGCCCCGTCGTCTTCGACTGCACGCCACCACGCCGCACGTCGTCCTCGACCTCCACCGAGCCCACTGCCATGAACCCTACGTCGCCCTGTGAGCTTCCACCTCCTCCTCTCTTCCTCGCGCGCACGCGCCCACGCCATGGCCTTCTTCCCCCGGCTCCGCTGGCGCCGCCGTGGCCTCGCCTCGCCCGTCGCGCGTCCCCTATGCGCGCTTGTGCCTCCCCTCCCCCCCTGCATAGGCCC
>NC_041385.1:794012116-794019547 GCF_002162155.2 Triticum dicoccoides | reverse complement strand
GCTGCCCCGCCTCGCCGGCGTTGCTGCGGCTTCCTCGCCGGCGACCGGACTGGCCCCGCCGCGCCGCTGGTCTCACCCGAGGCCAGCGCCCGGGTTGGCCCCTGTCGGGCGCCCCCGCGCCCGAAGCCATTAGCGCCCGAGTACCCGTTAGGCCCCATGGCCCTATGACACATGGGCCCCTCCCTAGAACGAAAATAAAAAAAAGGAAATAAAAAAATAAAAATAAATAAATAGATAATAATTATTAAATTAATTAATTAATTAACGAATTAATTAAGTTAATTAATCACAATTAGATTAACCTAAGTAACTGTTAGTTAATTAATCAAGCAATGACAGTGGGGCCCACCCCCCAAATTAATTATGATTAGTTTAATTAATCTGTTAAATAAAATGTGTCACTGACCAGTGGGACCCACTGGTCAGGTTGACCAGTCAACTCTGTTGACTGCTGACATCAGCATGACATCATGCTGATGTCATTAATCTATTTTCTTGAATTAGTTTAAATAATTAATTAAATTCCAGAAATTAATAAAATCTTTAGAAAATCATATCTTTTAACCCGTAATTCGGATCAAAATATTTTCAACATCAAAGTTGCTCAGAACGACGAGACGAATCCGGATACGCAGTCCGTTCGTCCTCCACACACCCCTAACCTATCGAACCCGCAACTTTCCCCCTCCGGCTCCTCTGTCCGAAAACACGAAACACCGGGGATATTTTCCCGAATGTTTCCCCCCTTAACCGGTACCACCTCATACCACGCTAGGGCACGCCTAGCATCATTACTTGTCTTGTCCTGCATCGATATGCATCTGTTTACATGGTATTCATTGTTTCTTCCCCCCTCTTCTCTCCGGTAGACTACGAGACCGACGCTGCTGCTGCCCAGTTCAACTACGGAGTTGACGACCCCTCTCTCTTGCTAGAGCAACCAGGCAAGCCCCCCCCCCCTTGATCACCAGATATCGCCTATTCTACTCTATACTGCTTGCATTAGAGTAGTGTAGCATGTTACTGTTTTCAGTTAATCCTATACTGCTGCATGGCCTATCCTTGCTACTACTGTTGTTACCTTTATCTGCTATCCTACTGCTTAGTATAGGATGCTAGTGTTCCATCAGTGGCCCTACATTCTTGTCCATCTGCCATGCTATACTACTGGGCTGTGATCACTTCGGGAGGTGATCACGGGCATATATTATATACTTTACACTGTTACATTACCTGTGATACTGTTCGGAGATGGGGGGCCGAAAGGACAGGTGGCTCCATCCCGGTAGAGGTGGGCCTGGGTTCCCGACGGCCCCCGACTGTTACTTGTGGCGGAGCGACATGGCAGGTTGAGACCACCTAGGAGAGAGGTGGGCCTGGCCCTGTTCGGTGTTCGCGGATACTTAACACGCTTAACGAGATCTTGGTATTTGATCTGAGTCAGCTACGAGCCTATACGCACTAACCATCTACGTGGGAGTAGTTATGGGTATCCCGGCGTCGTGGTATCAGCCGAAGCACTTCAGACGTCAGCGACGGAGCGGCGCGCGCCGGATTGGACTGGAACGCCTGCTAGGCTAGGTCTGCTTCCGGCCGCTCACACAACATGCAGGTGTGCATTGGGCGATGGGCCCAGACCCCTGTGCGCTTAGGTTTAGACAGGCGTGCTGGCCTCTCTGTTGTGCCTAGGTGGGGCTGCGACGTGTTGATCTTCCGCGGCCGGGCATGACCCAGGAAAGTGTGTCCGGCCAAATGGGATCAAGCGTGTTGGGTAAGTTGGTGCACCCCTGCAGGGAAGTTAATCTATTCGAATAGCCGTGATCTTCGGTAACAGGACGACTTGGAGTTGTACCTTGACCTTATGACAACTAGAATCGGATACTTAATAAAACACACCCTTCCAAGTTCCACAGACAACCCGGTGATTACTTTTCCACAGGGCGACGAGGGGAGGATCGCCGGGTAGGATTATGCTATGCGATGCGACTGGAGATGCTACTTGGAGATGCTACTTGGAGGACTTTAATCTACTCTCTTCTACATGCTGCAAGACGGAGGCTGCCAGAAGCGTAGTCTTCGACAGGATTAGCTATCCCCCTCTTATTCTGGCATTCTGCAGTTCAGTCCACCGATATGGCCCTTTACACATATACCCATGCATATGTAGTGTAGCTCCTTGCTTGCGAGTACTTTGGATGAGTACTCACGGTTGCTTTTCTCCCTCTTTTCCCCTTTCCCTTCTACCTGGTTGTCACAACCAGATGCTGGAGCCCTGGAGCCAGACGCCACCGTCGACGATGGTTCCTACTACACTGGAGGTGCCTACTGCTACGTGCAGGCTGCTGACGACGACCATGAGTAGTTAGGAGGATCCCAGGCAGGAGGCCTGCGCCTCTTTCGATCTGTATCCCAGTTTGTGCTAGCCTTCTTAAGGCAAACTTGTTTAACTTATGTCTGTACTCAGATATTGTTGCTTCTGCTGACTCGTCTATGATCGAGCACTTGTATTCGAGCCCTCGAGGCCCCTGGCTTGTATTATGATGCTTGTATGACTTATTTATGTTTTAGAGTTGTGTTGTGATATCCTCCCGTGAGTCCCTGATCTTGATCGTACACATTTGCGTGCATGATTAGTGTACGATTAAATCGGGGGCGTCACAAGTTGGTATCAGAGCCGACTGCCTGTAGGAATCCCCCTTCCAACTCCTTGGCCGAAGTCGAGTCTAGACATTGCAAAACTTTTACTAACATGGTTGTGTGTCTTATGGGCACACGTCGCCATTGGGTGGTAGTAGGATCTTTTACTCCTCGACCTTTACTCTGGGACTCTGATCTCTCCTCTATTCGGGTTAAATGAAGTTTACTAAATCTAACAATAGGATCTCGTTATCACTTTCACCCGGAGAGCCCCTTGTTACTGATGATCGTTTGCTGCACCAGAAGACCCTGAAGATACTCTCCGCTGTTAACCCGAGAACTTGTGTTCATTGCGTTTGCAATTCCCCTTCCACCGCAAACCCTTATGGATAACTACTTGCAGTCGTTATTCTTACATTCATCCCCAGTTGGTCTTGTTATTACAAGATACCCCGTAACACTCGTCGTTGTTTGATAATCCTTTGAGCTTACTGCCCTGCTGTTCTTTGTCACCTGAATACCCCTACGGTTAATTCTCGCACTTATCGAGTATCCGCTCATCCCCCAGTTGTTCATGTGTTACACAAAAGTCTTCGAAATACCATTTGATATTCCGTAAATCCTCAGCAACCTATTGCTCTGTAATTTCTTGTTTGCTTTCATTATGATTAATCCCATAAGTATAGTAATCATATTGGCATCCTTTGTCACCATCATTTTTGAGTCCGGTGATTCAATACGTTGTGAATGTTCACAATCATCAGTCGAGTCCTAGGATTATCTTTCCGGCTCAGACGTCATTTTGATACTGAGCTGGTTCTCGACCAAACTATTTGTCGTCAATTGTGCCTCTGGTCTATCCAACTTATCCATCCTTGATCAGAGCGTCTGCTTCTGATAATTTGTTTTCGAAATCATAATTCCTTTGTTATCTAAGCATCGAATTATTCCGATGTTCTATAATATGATGCCCGTGCATTCTTTCTGGAATACCGATACTCACATCAACTCCGTTGTGGATCGCCCGATCCACTGTTGGATTATTATCCGACAGTGTCCTTCACATTTGATCACTTTGTGAGTGCTTCCCCTGATACCTAATGCCTTTGTTAAGTTGTATCCTCCGCTTGGCCAACCATACTCTGCTTTCGGGCTTGTGTTATTTACTCTTGAAACTTGTGGTATATGTTTCTAAGAAGCCACTAAGGGTTGAACATATGCTTTCTCTAGACCGTGTGAACCCGAAAGTTTTCACGAGGCATACTCTTCTGGTGCTTCGCCAGATAAAATTTCAACACTGCAACTTAATCAAACACGAGAAGTGGATGAAATGTTATGCATTGGAGAAGTGGGAGTCGACCTTGAACTTTGTGTTCATGCCCATGGACCCGATGTACCTCTTCTCATCGAAGCTTCTTTTAAAATTAATTATTCCCTTGATATAAGTTCATCTTATATCTGGGGTATGGCCTTTTACAATCGTGGTTCCGACCATCTTCTCCTTTAAATACCATTTTTGATGCAAGTGTAAGCACTTGTCTTCTGTGGATCAATACCCCGGTACAACCTCTACTTTGATCTGTCGTCGAGTATTACCCCATGGTATCTCGAGATTATCTTGGAACTGCATATCTTCCTATGAGTCTTCATCAAGTACTACATACTCACTGATTACAATTTTTCATGGGCTCTGAGTTATTAAACACTCAAAGACACCGATAACTGAACCGAGTCCGCATTACGGTTCAACAACTCTTACTAATATTCTTTACTTACGAGTTTGTACCCGATCATGTCATTCCTAGCCTGATTGGCCATATCATTACCATGCTAAATTTTAACTGTGCTACCTGGTCCTTAATCCCGGAGCACAACTTTTGACAATGAGCTAAGCTTACGTCGATCTTCCTCGTCATATCAGTTCGCCTTGAACAACAATCTTGATTTCAAGTTTGTGTCGTACCTACGTTTCCAATAACCTCTTGCTTCATCATTCTTTTGACTTGATGTGATCGCGGATCGATTACATCTTCGTGGAATCTCTCGACAAATGTGTCATGATCACCATCTGCATTCTGATGCTCTTCCAAGATATCAATTGAATTAATGATGAGAAATACCATCCTTGCCCTCGATGATTTGTGTTGTCATCGACCTCTTTATTGCGTTCCCTCCAACAAAAACTTGTTTGTGTTCCGTGTTATACCTCGAGTTCCTTGCTACCTAGCATTTGTTCTTCTTTACCATGGAGTATTACCATCTTTTATGTCAAGAAGGTCGTGAGGATTACTCCACCTCTTAAGAATTCTTGATACAGGTAATACTTATCACCATCACCATTCTTTCTTGGTCCCCGTGTTGGATCTAACCGGGATACCAAACAGGTGAACGGTGCTGTTTGGATTCTGCCCTTCTAGCAACCCTATTGCTTTGAAGTTAATGGTCGGCCGTTCATTCTTAGACTATTGATTATTGAATCACCATTCCGACGTTGGTCGTGCAACCCAGCCCATATTTCGGGTGCACATTTCAACCAATGTTTAATTGTGTATGTTTTCCTCGAGCATGCCTCATTACATCATTTGATCTGACAAATGTTATCTCCTTGTTCACATAAGTGTGGAAATCCATCTTTTGAAAATTTCAATGAATAATTGTTGAGTTCATCAGCCACCTCCTCGTCCTCTCCTTGGTTAAATGATGAACTCATGATTCGGAACTTGCTTCCATAGTACATTTCCCGAGAATTTTGCAACTCAATCTCATCTAATTGTGTTGCCCCCTTTCCTTGTCGGGCATCATGAGTCTGAGTTATCCTGACACCAATCAGATCTGAATCTCGGCCAGATATGATGGTTGGAACGTTTTCCAAGAGTCATAACATTGGTCCTTATATAACCTAGTAAGGTGATATCATGCCTAGCCCACCTGTTCGGAGGACCTATTGCTATAGTATCCTTTTACAAGGTTAGCCATTCGTCCATGGGGAAATGGTAAGACTTATTCTATAAGTTGTTCCTGATGGATCCTTTTTGTTTCCAAAGTCTGATTTTCACCTGTTGACCATGTCAATGCTATCTCGAAGCATGTCTATGGTACTCCGTTCTTCAACAAGAACATTTGAAGCTCAATGCTAATTGTTTCTTGCTCAACTATCCAAAAACCGTTGTATGGATAATGTCATGAAAATTTCTCTCCCCTCACCTAGAGGCTTTTCTACTTAACATCATGTCATGGTTATCATGCTCTGCTTGTCCTTGGGAAGGATATACCCCTGAAATATCTGATAATCATATTTTCCTTTCCATTACTTGGTTTACCCTTTCTAGTGATCATTATGGTCTAAGCAGTATTAATTCCCTGCTTATGTAGACCCCTCGTGTACAATTCCGTCAGTAAGACCCTGTTACTTTTGTTGATGACATTCCGGTAACCACCGATGGACGAGAACTTTGCCTATAGGCCCGCCTCGTTACAACGAGCAGGAAAATGGTTCTCTTCGTCCCTCGCCCTTGGTACTGATATTGTTGCCGACATAACTGATAGGCTATCCTCTAACATACCTTCCTTACATGATCATGCAAGACGTCATCACCCTTCCTACTTTTAACCACATGGTGGGCCCATAACCCCCAGTTCCACATGATCGAAACCTGACTTTCCTGTACACCCCATATTCCCAAGGTTATTCCTCGCGCGTGGCCTCGTATGTAATTCACGGGCCACCGTCCTAGTGATCTATTCTGGAAACAGATGCAATATTCAATCCCGTTGCTTTGGACCCCTTTCGTGTGTTGTTTCAGACATCGAACGATTGCCTACCCGTTTGAAACTTCTCATGGTACCTTCTTACTTTACTCTCGATAATTTCTTAAGTATCTATTCGAGAGTTACTTCTACCACATTCTCTCAGTTATCTGCTAGGTAGTTGACCTTGAAGGTTCGTTCTTCAGTAGTTACCCCTTGTCATTATCGTAAGTACGATGGAGTTCCTGAAGAAAGGACGACAACTTCATCATGATGCTTTGGAATAAAGACTTGAAGACATCAACGAAAGGGATTGACTTCTTCGAGGAGATCCATTTGAATGTCGTAACCAGAGCTTTCCCCCTTACTCCCCTCTTAAATCTCGAGACGAGATTTCTTGTAGTGGAGGAGAATTGTGACGCCCGGATAATCAAGCTACAGTAACCTCTGGTAATGATGCCACGTCACCACTCTTACTGTTGTAAATCTCACGATGATTCAATCTCGTTCGAATTCAAGGTTCAAAATCAAGTCAAACGGTAAAGTTTTCAAACATTAAAATTAAAATGTTCTAGAGGTGGCAAATAATGCTTAGGTAATTATGGTGGAGGCTCACATTTTTATAAAATAATTAAAAGCACTAAACTAAATAAAACAGTGGCTTAAACAAATAATTAAATGCATTTTATAATTATTAAAACATTGAACTATTTTATTAGGTAGGAGAAATTCATGTGGCAATAGAGTATTTATAAATACTAATTTAGGGGCTAGTGGTATATTTTATAAAACTAAAAATAAAGTAAAACTAATATGAAAACAGGAACTATAAAAAAGAAAAACAACAAGAAAAGAAAACAGAAACCCCCCCTTCCCCAGTGGGCTTCGTGGCCCAGCCGGCCAACCTGGCCACCAGTTAGGCCGGCCCATTCCCAGCACCCCTCCCTGGCCTATATGGCCCGACTCCCTCGACGAAACCCTAACCCCCTCCCCCACTCACCCGCACGATCCCCACCTCTCCTCTCGCCCCCACTCTCCCCCCCCCCG
>NC_041385.1:794011436-794011930 GCF_002162155.2 Triticum dicoccoides | reverse complement strand
CGCCCGATCCCACGACCCCGTTCCTCCCTCTCCCCCGACCTAGATCGAGGGGCAACGACGCCCCTCGCCCCGAGCACCATCGCCGGTCGCCACCCGGTGGCTTCACCGGCCAAGGCCACCTCGCCGCCGCCCGTCATCGCCCCTCCTTCTCCTCCCGTCCATGTGCCGCCCCAGCCCCTCCACCCCCGATCTGGAGCGGGGGCTCAACCCCGCGGCGCCCCGAGCCCCGATGCCGCGCCGTCGCCACCGCCGCCACCCGAGGACCGCTCCGCCGCGTCGACAACGCCGCGCTCCTCCGTCCTCGCCACTGCCCCGTCGTCTTCGACTGCACGCCGCCACGCCGCACGTCGTCCTCGACCTCCACCGAGCCCACTGCCATGAACCCTACGTCGCCCCGTGAGCTTCCACCTCCTCCTCTCTTCCTCGCGCGCACGCGCCCACGCCATGGCCTTCTTCCCCCGGCTCCGCTGGCGCCGCCGTGGCCTCGCCTCGCC
>NC_041385.1:794004658-794010889 GCF_002162155.2 Triticum dicoccoides | reverse complement strand
GCCCGGGTTGGCCCCTGTCGGGCGCCCCCGCGCCCGAAGCCATTAGCGCCCGAGTACCCGTTAGGCCCCATGGCCCTATGACACATGGGCCCCGTCCTAGAACGAAAATAAAAAAAAGGAAATAAAAAAATAAAAATAAATAAAAATAAATAAATAGATAATAATTATTAAATTAATTAATTAATTAACGAATTAATTAAGTTAATTAATCACAATTAGATTAACCTAATTAACTGTTAGTTAATTAACCATGCAATGACGGTGGGGCCCACCCACCAAATTAATTATGATTAGTTTAATTAATCTGTTAAATAAAATGTGTCACTGACCAGTAGGACCCACTGGTCAGGTTGACCAGTCAACTCTGTTGACTGCTGACATCAGCATGACATCATGCTGATGTCATTAATCTATTTTCTTGAGTTAATTTAAATAATTAATTAAATTCCAGAAATTAATAAAATCTTTAGAAAATCATATCTTTTAATCCGTAATTCGGATCAAAATATTTTCAACATCAAAGTTGCTCAGAACGACGAGACGAATCCGGATACGCAGTCCGTTCGTCCGCCACACACCCCTAACCTATCGAAGCCGCAACTTTCCCCCTCTGGCTCCTCTGCCCGAAAACACGAAACACCGGGGATATTTTCCCGAATGTTTCCCCCCTTAACCGGTACCACCTCATACCACGCTAGGGCACGCCTAGCATCGTTACTTGTCTTGTCATGCATCGATATGCATCTGTTTACATGGTATTCATTGTTTCTTCCCCCCTCTTCTCTCCGGTAGACTACGAGACCGACGTTGCTGCTGCCCAGTTCAACTACGGAGTTGACGACCCCTCTCTCTTGCCAGAGCAACCAGGCAAGCCCCCCCCCCCTTGATCACCAGATATCGCCTATTCTACTCTATACTGCTTGCATTAGAGTAGTGTAGCATGTTACTGTTTTCAGTTAATCCTATACTGCTGCATGGCCTATCCTTGCTACTACTGTTGTTACCTTTATCTGCTATCCTACTGCTTAGTATAGGATGCTAGTGTTCCATCAGTGGCCCTACATTCTTGTCCGTCTGCCATGCTATACTACTGGGCTGTGATCACTTCGGGAGGTGATCACGGGCATATACTATATACTTTACACTGTTACATTACCTGTGATACTGTTCGGAGATGGGGGCTGAAAGGACAGGTGGCTCCATCCCGGTAGAGGTGGGCCTGGGTTCCCGACGGCCCCCGACTGTTACTTGTGGCGGAGCCACAGGGCAGGTTGAGACCACCTAGGAGAGAGGTGGGCCTGGCCTTGTTCGGTGTTCGCGGATACTTAACACGCTTAACGAGATCTTGGTATTTGATCTGAGTCGGCTACGAGCCTATACGCACTAACCATCTATGTGGGAGTAGTTATGGGTATACCGGCGTCGTGGTATCAGCCGAAGCACTTCAGACGTCAGCGACGGAGCGGCGCGCGCCGGATTGGACTGGAACGCCTGCTAGGCTAGGTCTGCTTCCGGCCGCCCACGCAACGTGCAGGTGTGCATTGGGCGATGGGCCCAGACCCCTGTGCACTTAGGTTTAGACCGGCGTGCTGGCCTCTCTATTGTGCCTAGGTGGGCCTGCGACGTGTTGATCTTCCGCGGCCGGGCATGACCCAGGAAAGTGTGTCCGGCCAAATGGGATCAAGCGTGTTGGGTAAGTTGGTGCACCCCTGCAGGGAAGTTAATCTATTCGAATAGCCGTGATCTTCGGTAACAGGACGACTTGGAGTTGTACCTTGACCTTATGACAACTAGAATCAGATACTTAATAAAACACACCCTTCCAAGTTCCACAGACAACCCGGTGATCGCTTTTCCACAGGGCGACGAGGGGAGGATCGCCGGGTAGGATTATGCTATGCGATGCGACTGGAGATGCTACTTGGAGATGCAACTTGGAGATGCTACTTGGAGGACTTTAATCTACTCTCTTCTACATGCTGCAAGACGGAGGCTGCCAGAAGCGTAGTCTTCGACAGGATTAGCTATCCCCCTCTTATTATGGCATTCTGCAATTCAGTCCACCGATATGGCCCTTTACACATATACCCATGCATATGTAGTGTAGCTCCTTGCTTGCGAGTACTTTGGATGAGTACTCACGGTTGCTTTTCTCCCTCTTTTCCCCTTTCCCTTCTACCTGGTTGTCGCAACCAGATGCTGGAGCCCTGGAGCCAGACGCCACCGTCGACGATGATTCCTACTACACTGGAGGTGCCTACTGCTACGTGCAGGCTGCTGACGACGACCATGAGTAGTTAGGAGGATCCCAGGCAGGAGGCCTGCGCCTCTTTCGATCTGTATCCCAGTTTGTGCTAGCCTTCTTAAGGCAAACTTGTTTAACTTATGTCTGTACTCAGATATTGTTGCTTCCGCTGACTCGTCTATGATCGAGCACTTGTATTCGAGCCCTCGAGGCCCCTGGCTTGTATTATGATGCTTGTATGACTTATTTATGTTTTAGAGTTGTGTTGTGATATCCTCCCGTGAGTCCCTGATCTTGATCGTACACATTTGCGTGCATGATTAGTGTACGATTAAATCGGGGGCGTCACACCAGAACAAGCCCAGGTACAAAGCACTAATAAACACACTTCAACTATGTTTTAAAGATAAAAACCACATATCATAGTCCAGCAGTGCTTATCACTGACTCCATAACATAGCATAAAAGGTTCAAATACCAGTACCAACATTCATTACAACATAGTTCATAACTTAGCATTAAAGGTTCTAGCAGCATACTTAACATTGGCATAGACATAGACTAGATTAGCTTCACATTCCCCAAAATGTACACCCCATCTTCACATCAGATTGTTAGGCCACATACTTATAAAGGCCTTGGATGTACTTCACCAACTACAGAACACACTTCATGAATCAAGGATGGCCTTGATTTTCTCAAGTTTCTCCTTGCTTGCATGCCCATCATTCAGCAGCTCATTCACCACATGCTCAAGTTGGCATTCTCTATCTTTAGCAAATCTCTCTCCTGTTCAACCTCCTTCATTGCCTTCCTGGTGTTCTTGATAATGTCAGCTTGACTCTGTAAAATGCACCTCTGTTCCTTGGCAAGTTTGAGCTTCTCCATCTGAACCTCCAGCTTAGCACTCTCTTCTACCTCCTTCTTCTTCTTCTCAAATTCTTCCACATCAACTGCCTTCTGATAATCCATGTGGTCTACCCTACCATCCTGCCAATCAAACATCTTGGATACATCTTGGACAAGCTTTGTGTACTCAATGCACAACTTGTCATTTTCAGTCTTAAGCTTGGCCAGATGCTTCTCATACTTCTGCTTATCAACTACCCTGCCACAATTCTGTTCATGGAACATGTCCCACAACCTTATCAAGCAATTCTGAAGAATTGGAGGCTAGGGCTGGTCAACCCACTCAGTAACACCACAGTTAACACCTTCACTCTGCACAATTGATATATATATATCACCAAGTGCACTGAATTTAATAACAACAAATCATATCAGACTGAAAATGACAACCTGCTTGTACAATGTTCATTCATAGATATATGCTTCCTACACAAACTGTAACTGTAACTGAAGGTGAGGATTAATTAAGGCATATTGTAGTTCATCCTTGTGTGTTCAGAACAGCAACTTGGCAACATAATACATGTGTGGGTTCAGAAGAAAATGATTCCAAATAAGGTACTATACCTGCTTCACTGGACAACCATAAAAACGCCTTCCAGTTAAGGTTCCTTCAAATGCCACACACTTAATTGGCCTCATGTGGTGCATCATGCAGGTGGGTTTAGAAAGCTCCAGCTGGCCACAGAAAAGAGGCTCCACGGTGGTGTCAGGGGTCTCCTACATGAACACATCAACAAAATCACCTTAGCTCACAGAACCAGACATAGATAAAAAATTAATTCCCCAATCCAGCAATATCCCTAACCCTAACCCTAGTTTTGAAGCATACATAAACATAGCTCAACAGCAACCATAACCCTGCCTACTATATAACAGTAACCAAAGCTTACCCTAGCTCACAAAGATGAACCCTAACCTAATCTAGCTCCTAGCTCCTAGATGAACCCTAACCCTGGCTCAGCAAATCGAAAAACTTACCCAAAGAGCCATGTCCATGCTTGTGAAGTCGCACTCATCCTCTGAGCTCGTATCCTCGTCATTCCAGGAAGGCATGGCAGAGGTGGAGCTTCCACAGTGCAAGTCGCCACCGGCGTCGAAGAGCAGAGAGCAGAGGAGAGTGAGAGTGAGAGCAGAGATGAGTGCGGGCAGGGGAGCAGAGTGAGAGGGAGGGAGGCGACTTAAATGAGGGCTGCCGACAGAGAGAGAAGCAGCGCACGAGCGGGTGCGGTCCGACCGCACCGGTCTGTCCGATTAACGGCCGTTAACGGCCTCGCCGTCACGCGCGGCGCTGACGTGGCCTGACAGGCGGGCCCAGACCATCAGAAAACGGATTAAAACGCTAGCAACTGGCCATTTGGGTTTTTTGAGACAACCAACGAGAAAAGTGGTAGGTATCAGTCACAAACAAAAAAGTGGTGGTTTTTTGGAACCCTAGCACGAAAAGTGGTAGTTTTATGCTATTCACTCTGCTATAAGATGCGTGTGTGCTGATGTGGGATGTATCTGTTCTTGTTTCAAAGTGTATGAGACCAAATTATATCTCATCTAGATGAGTTCTAGGTACTCGCCAAACCGTGTGATCCCAACACTAGGCACCCCCTGGGCACCTTTTCCCCAAGGTCGGGAAACATTTTTTTAGAAAAGCAACGACATTGCATTTAATTGATGATGAAGAAGACACATTACAAATCCTAGATTGAGCACACAAACCCACAACAACACACAAGAACATCACACTAGCACCACAACAACACCACACCCTAAGAGAAGGAAGTCAAGGAACTCAGCTTCAAAGATCACGAAGGCTCGACGGGGCGAGGGAGGTCTTGTGATTCCATCATCCTCTAACCAAGCAAGGCAGACGCCTTGAGCCTTATTCATCTGGTTGTCATCCGACAACACCCCCCAAAAGAATGGGAGGGTGTCATAGGGGAGCAAGCTAATACAAGAAGGATCACACCTGTCTAACCCGGCTTCAGACGTAAACGCCAGACTTGACAACATGAGATTGAGAACTTGGATCGCATCTGCCAACACCAACAACACCGGCCACCTCCTACCACTTGTCCCTCCAACCGGTAGCACTCAAAAGATGATTCCCCAGGAGGAGCTTTGCACCGACATCATCATCTCTGGCCCCCAGAGGGTCAAAGGTTTCCCCTGGAGTTGCCATCTCAGACGAAGAAGAGAACACGCCGCCTCGACAACGCCTTCAAGAAAGAAGTATTAATGCCCACGGGCATAGCCTTTATCTACCCCGGCCACAACCGGAATCAAGCACCTATCCCAACATAGTGCCACCTCCTCTCGCCCGAGTCAATAACGTTCAGACCACAATCATCATCCCCTGCCCAACACCTGCCAACCCCCCGCACCCAATGACCGCCACAATCACCATTAGATCTGGGCCCCAGGGCCCAAACCCTCTTCTGGTTATAATTTTTTTTATTTCTGGTGTTCTCTATACAGCCATGACAAATGATGAATAAAGTTGAAGTTTCTCCACAAAAAAAAACTCTCCTACAACTGTAATCTTTGTATGAGGTTGAGTGAATAAAGCTGGTCAGTTCCCATGGCGTAATATTACATATAAGGTAGAGCATAATAGAACATGGGATTGTTCGACTACTGTCATGCTATACAAGAGAGTACTGATCGAGTCAATAAACTGTTGCTTCTTGGACAATAAACAAGTTTTAAACAAGATGCAGATTTTGTTGTGTGCTTTTAATTATTTGTTTTTGATGAAATTAGATACATTCTTTTTGGCTGTGAAAAATGGTACTCCCTCCGTCTAGGTGTATAAGTCATCTTATGAAAACCAAATAATCCCAAAACACTTAGGCGCGGTGCATTAACTTCTACATCGTTTCTTGTTTCTTCACATATCAACCAATAAGAGACGAGGGGTGTGCATGCTTTTAATTACTTGACACTACTAAACACGACATGCAGTGATTAGTTCATTGCATGCAATGCTATTAATTAGCAAATAAACATTAAGGTCTCTTGTTTTCCCCTCCTCCTTGGTCACGGTGCACAACCTAAGATGACTTACTCATCTAGACGGAGGG
>NC_041385.1:793968755-794004338 GCF_002162155.2 Triticum dicoccoides | reverse complement strand
GGACCATCGTCTGGTCTTAACTTGTACATATAATGAGAAAAAAAATCTCATACAATTCATGTCTGTGATAAGAAATTCGTCCAAGATTGATGTTGCACAAGTGCTATGGTTGCGTCATTGTGTAGCTAAAACTTCTCTTGGAGTAGCATGCATGCTGGTGTACGTGTAACGGGCGCACATGCTCGTCACTCTGTTTGTGTGGTACTCCCTCCGTCCGGAAATACTTGTCATCAAAATGAAAAAAGAATGTATCTAAATGTATTTTAGTTCTACATACATTTTTTTTATTCATTTTGATGACAAGTATTTTCGGACGGAGGGAATGTTATAGTGCGTGTGTGTACATCACATGAGTGCAGATTTCTACTGCTCAGACTGGACATATTTGACATAACTTATCAACAGACTAATCCAACAGAGTGAACTTTAGTTTATTTTCTTGAATAAAAGAACTACAGCTTTTTCAGGTGTTGATTTGGTATTTTTGGCTTTGTCCTCTTTGTGCATGCATGCACTTCCACTTTTTTTTGCTTGGGCTTCTGTTAGGATCTTTTCCGATTAAATTTTCTGCCACCGCCCTTTGCGCCCTTTTCGTTCCAAAACAAAGCTGATCAAGACGAGTGTGATGTGCAGTGTATCGTCCTTCCAATCCTTAAAACTTGATGAACAAAGCGTACAATCAAGAGTTCAAGACACATTTATCCAAATTCAAGCACGTATCGATCAAACTATTGTACAACTTTAGACTTCTGAGATGTTTCTGACCTAATTAATCTACTAATGGTACCAGTCTCATAACATTTACATATCGTATGATGCCTAATAAGTGGTGTTAATATCAAGATCATAGCACATCAGAATACTCTCACGCTCCATATCAATCTGCATGCTTGCTGTATCATCGATCACTGCTTCTCATTGACGGGGGGTTCCTCCTCTTTCTTCGCCTCCTGCATGATGGTCACGCCGAAGAGCCTCAGGCAGCCCGGCGGCACCACGGGCGCCTGCGGCTGCTGCTGCACGGCCGGCGCCACAACGGGCGCTTCCATGGCAGGCGCCGGCCCGGGGATCGCGAGCCCGATGACGTCCGGGGGTAAGAGGAGGCGCGTCCGCTTCCTCGGCACGATGGACTTGCCCGTGTAGTGCTTCCTCATGTGGCCCCCTAGCCGGACGCCGCTGTTGTACACTTCGCCGCAGACCTTGCAGGTGTGGAGTTTCTCCGGCCTTGGCCCGCCCGCTGCTATGGGGTCGACCCCCGCTGCTATGGCTGCAGCGGCGGCCGCTGCGATCCTCCGATTCTTGTGGCTGGCGACGTGTCCGCCCAGCCCCTGGTGAGTCTCGAACCACCGGTTGCACTCCTTGCACGAGAATCCACGCGGGGCGCCCGGGTCCTGGTGCAGCGGCCAGTGGAAGGCCAGCGGTGGGACGGTGGCAACATGCTGCTGTGCGGGGACGGGCGGGTGAGGGTAGACGGCGGCTGGCTCTGGTGCTGGTGCGACCGGCGGTGGGACGGGGTCCTGCCGATGTGCAGGAGGCGTCGGGGTGATGTCAACTTGATTGGGTGCAGCGGCGGTTGCTGATGCCTCTACCACCATGATGGCCATGGAAAGATCAGCACCACTCTGACTGGGCTCCACGCTGCTGGACCTCCTCCTGCTGCCGCTGCCGGCGACGACCTGATCGCTGGTCGCCACCTCTACGGTCATTGGGTCGTCCGTGGTCTTGGGCTCCTCGACGACATAGGCCGTGGACACGGACACGGAGTCGGCCACCTGGTCCACGGCACTGACCGTAGCAGACGCCTTCTCCTGCTCCTTGGGCTGCGGCTGCGCGTGGACCCTCATGTGCCCATGGACGGCCTTGGAGCTGCGGAACTGCCTGTGGCAGACGGGGCAAGCTGGGAATAACACGGTACCGGCGGTGGTCGTGGAGGCGCACTGGGTGGAGGTAGTAGCGCGCGTCCTCGTCGTCGGTGTCGGTGTCGGAGCCCGTGGAGTACCCCGAGGCCCCGTGGAGTACCCCGAGGCGACCTCGCCCTCCTCGATCTCCCGGCGCCGGCGCGGCGACTGGGCTGGGCGATCATCATCTGCGGTGCCCGCCATGGAAGGAAACCAGATCGTAGATCGATCGACTTGGCAGTGAGGGTTCGGGATCGCTGGGCTACGCTCGAGAGTCTAGGGCTTGGCTTGTGTTGTGTGGGCTGCGTGCGCTTTGCTTGTGGGTGGAGGGAGGTAGAGGAAAAGTGGACTGCCTTATATGGAGAGCGGGGGCTTGGGTGAGGGGGTAGCTCCGTTGGGCGGCGGCCAGGGAAGCCGAGACGGGGTGGGGAAGTAGAGATAGAGTTGGGGTCGGTAGGGTTTATGCCGGGTGAGGGTTCCCTGGCCGGCGCCGCTGCGAGTGGGGGATCGCGGCGGGAAGGGGGTGGGAGTCTGCTTCGGAGACGATGGGTGGCGGGGCTGGGATCGATGATCCAGTTTGTTACGCGGTTTAAACGGGATTCACCGGCTGTTGATTTTTTTACAGCACAGCCTGGCAGAGAGATAGAGGTAGAGCTGAGAGAGAGACTTCCACGCGGTTTAAACGGTTTAACAGTACGGTAGAGAGAGAGAGTACCGCGCGGTTTAAACGGGATCACCTGCTGTTAATTTGAGAGAGAGAGAGAAAGAGAGAGAGGGAGAGTTAACAATTGTACATGGAAACGAACCTTGCCCGGATCTGATCGATTTATTTCTTCGCCAACAAAATAGTATCTTAGTGGAGGCAAAGGAAAGTTAATTAAACTGGTGAAGAGAGTAGAGACGGAGAGAGAGGAGTCTATGTTAGTATCCCTTTTTTCCCCGGTATGTCAAAGCACATACCAAAAACATCGAAGCATTCTAAACAATCAATACTGTAGCATTATTTTCCTGTAAATAAATGTACTAACCAATCTCCTAATGAAGGCCCAGAAGAATCATGCATGGCAACATATGCTAATTTTTTGTTGCTGGTAAGTTACCACGCTGACCACTTGGTAAAAATATGTTGCAACATGTTAATCAATATTTCCAATAACATGCAAAACAATTCACGAGAAATATAATGTGAAGAATAGTTTGCAGCATGAGTGCAATATTTGCAGCAGACCTTTAGACTCTGACTCCAACAGCCGCGCCAAACAAGCGTCGCGCCGTAAAATTGCCCATTTCTCATGCGCGCAACCGGTATAGTGGCTCCAGCGGGCGCGCAAAAACCGCGCGGACGGCATATGTAGTTCAGCGCGTGGGCCGAAACTTCATTGCGTGCTGCTTATTTGCTGCGCCCGCTCCCGCGCGCTGGACTCTCACGCGCTCGCTCGCAACTCCCCCTCCCCCCTCCAGCCGCGGCGCCGCCGCCGCACGCGCCACCCGGCGACCGTTCCGACGCTTCCCCGGCCTATCTCCGCGCCGCAGCGGCTTCCTCCACCCCCCTCTAGTCACCGCCGCCCCTCGTGTGCGCCGTCCTCCGACGAACAGCGCCTGGGCGCTCGCTACCGCTCGGCGCCCACAAGGTGTTTGACAAAACGCCTGCAAGGTATGTATTGCTCAAACTTCATGAATTTGGTGCATGTTGATTGTAGTTTTAATAGCATAGTATTGAACATTATAGATGAGTTCGTCGTATGATTCTTCCGAAGAAGAATTTGATATGGAAGAGGAGGAGGATCTTGCACTGATCCTAGCTATGCACATCAACAAAAACCGAAGCACGGTGGTTCGGTTATGGGCTAGCAGAAAATTTAGAGGGATGGGATCGACGCCCATAACAGATTGATGAGACACTATTTCGTGGAGAATCTCACATACCCGGAGTCGTACTTTCGTCGCCGGTTTAGAATGAGCATCGAGTTGTTCAGGCGCATTGCAGAGAAACTGGCTAGCCATGACCGGGTTTTTTAGCAAAGGAGGAATGCCGCCGGAGGGCTCGGGCATAGCACCTTTCAGAAGGTGACAGCCGCTTTGCGTATGTTGGCATACGGTATCCCGGCTGATCTAGTTGATGATCACTTGGCTATGGGTGAGAGCCAAGCCATCATGTGTGTCAAGCGCTTCACAGTCGGAATTGTGCAAGTGTTTGGCCAGGAGTATTTGAGATCTCCCAATGCTGAAGACGTCGCAAGGCTATTGGAGATGAACAAAGCTCGCGGCTTCCCTGGTATGCTTGGCTCAATAGATTGCATGCATTGGAGTTGGAAGAATTGTCCAAAGGCATGGCATGGGCAATTCCACGGCCAAATAAAGGGTTCCACTATAATCCTTGAAGCGGTGGCCGATCAAGAGACTTGGATTTGGAATGAATTCTTTGGAATGCCTGGATCTTTGAATGACATCAATGTTGTCAACCAGTCACCACTGATGAATAAGATTGCAAATGGCGATTTGCCACCGGTCCAGTTTGTAGCAAATGGTCGTACATACAACTACGGCTATTATCTAGCGGATGGCATATATCCAAAGTGGCAAACCTTTGTGAAGCCGTTGAAAAAGCCGGAAGGTAGGAAAAATCTTGATTTCCACAATGCTCAGGCGGCGGCTAGAAAAGATGTGGAGAGAGCTTTTAGGATTTTGCAAGCCCAATTTGCTATTGTGAGAGGACCGGCTAGGTTTTGGGATCAAAAAAATGCTTTGGTACATCATGCACGCGTGTGTGATCATGCATAACATGATCATCGAGAATGAGCATGGCAAAGATGTAGACTACTCTCAATATGAGTTGTTGGGACATCCCGTGCGAGTGCGACGGAGGGCTGAAAGGGTAGCCCGTTTTGTTGCCTCCTATCATGCCATTCGACGTCCGGCAGCACATGATGAACTCAAGAAGGATCTCATTGAAGAGTGGTGGGCATGTAATGGACGACAAAGATCATCATCATGATTTGTGCGTTCGACATTGTATTGTTGAACTATTTGTTGTGTTTATTGCACTATTTGTTGTTTGAAAGATAAACTGTTTGTTTGAGTTGTAATAACGAAATTGAACTATTTATTTTGTTTGTGTGTGATCTTTTGCTTCTATTTTGGAATGCATATGTTGTTTGTGCGAGAGCCGCGCGTGCTGCATTTTTGTGCGCAACTGGAGCTGCGCCTGCGCTGCATTTTAGCGCGGCTGCTAGAGCCAGTGCTGCCCGCCGCACCAAACCAGGCGATGGGCGCGCGGCAAAGTAGTCTTTAGCGTGCGGCGCGTTCGGCGGCTGTTGGAGATGCTCTCAGGGCATGTTACGTGT
Source organism: Triticum dicoccoides (assembly GCF_002162155.2). Classification (NCBI taxonomy): domain Eukaryota; kingdom Viridiplantae; phylum Streptophyta; class Magnoliopsida; order Poales; family Poaceae; genus Triticum; species Triticum dicoccoides. The sequence goes on along the minus strand of NC_041385.1, from coordinate 793,999,096 downwards.
GTGTTTGCAGTGAAGCAAATGTGGGTTTGTGACATTTTGAAGGAAGGAAAGCCAAATTGCGGGATCCCAACTGGGCGTATCCACCCGCGGGTAATGTTTCCCCAAAGCCAGGCGCGACATGGAGGGGGGGGGGGTTCCCTTTTCGGTCCAACTCCCACTACTCCATGGATCCACGACATAAGCTCGACGACCTATGACCAAGGGTGGATGAGAAGCAGTGGCAAGGGATGTACGATGGTGGGAGGGGAGTTGTGAGAGGAAAGAAGGCGCAGGGAGGGTGGCTTTTAGTGTATCTCCAAACTGCAAGTATTGTCAGCATGGAACATCAGAGATGACGGTTCCTACTAAAGCTATGGCTCAACATTTGCAGGCTAAATTTAATCATAATTGTTTCAAAAAGAAAACTTCGAAGCTCATAATATAGCCATACGGTGCCGCCAGTTTGTTTGTGTGTCATCAAATTTGGTCCAAGTTTTCCAATAGCTGGTCATCACTTGTTAGAGCAAGAACAGTCTTACTTTTTTTAAGAAAGTGGTTAGAACTAGGTTTAAGGAAACTCAATTTGCATTACCATTAATTTTGGTGGAAACTGTCATGACCTCGGTAACCATGTGGCTTTGTAGAAACTGTCATTACTAGAAGGCATGACTTTGGATAGCCCTGTGTACATGATTAGAATGTAAGGAAAAGGTTGGATTATCTCCAACCCTGTCATGCTTCACATCATTTTCGGTTGAGAAAAGATTGCCTTCGGTTCCCACACGCTTGTGTGTTTGGAATGGATCCCAATGGCCATGGTTTGTGTGGTCGTTAGACTGTCATCTTGTACAAGAGAGTACACGGTCAATAAAATCTTGCTACTCGGTAAACATGAAAGTTGTAAGCGAGACACATGCTATTTGTGTGTTTTCTTTTTTTTTGCGGAAAACTATTTGTGTGTTTTCAACCCTCGTTCCTAAGTTATTTATTTTCAACTAAATGAGATGCAATCTTTTTTTGCGGGGTAAAATGAGATGCAAATGGTTGTGAGATTCGGCGACCCGTGTTCCTCTGATTGTTAACTTTTTTCTGGGACCATCTTCTAGTTCCGAACTCCTATAGTGAGAAAAGATACAAAATCTCACTGAGTATTTATGAAAGAAGAAACTCTTCCAAGACTGATGTTGCACGAGTGGTGTGGCTGTGTCATTGTGTAGCTAAAACTGATGTTGAAGTGACATGCATGCTGGTGCATGTGTCAAGGGGTGCACTCTCGTCATCAGTTTGTTTATGCAGTAGTTATGATAGTGTGTGCGAAAAAGGCAATTCTCCTATGCACGGGATATCCCTTGTATATCTCAGCCAAGGTTCAAAATATTGTATATTGGGTTCGTATCTGTTTGGTTTGAACATATTGGATGTCGGATATCGGGTGATATATCGGAGGAAATATATCCAGATTTTTTTTCAATATTCTTGTTCAAAAATCTCTTTTTATTAAGAACAAAATTTATGGTGCCAACGTTCTAGCATAATAAATTTAAATTCGTAGTTTATGATCTTGTTAATTAATAATTATTAAAGATAGATTGACAAAATTCTCACTCTAAGATTAAGAATAATATGTTATATATGTGTTCTATGGAACATTATCCATGACTTCGATAATATGATGAAGTTGTAAATATATAATATATTTTCACTGCTTTATAACAAATAGTTGTGTTCATCGACGTATTGGTCTATATCTGCGGGCATACCGGGCCAGATATTGGCCATACAGTTGATATTTCGGTCCATGTTGGATGTTATGTTTTTTATAGTATGCAAGAATGCACATATAATAGATTCTTTTACAAGTTATGTTTTTATCGGTAGAGCCCAAAAACTAATATATTTGTCATATCAGCCTAGATTTAAGAGCTTGATCTCAGCCCTCCGTTTGATTGAAGATTCCAATGCATGTATGCTTATCTTCTTAACATGCATGTTGGCATGGACTACTTTTGGGGGTCCCCATGCATGCATGCTGCCAAAGAATTGCATGCTCCACCCATCCCATGTCCACTAGTGCAGAACCGGGCAATAGCACCGGTTCCATAACCGGCACTAAAGTGTGGGCACTAAAGCCCCCCCCCCCTTAGTACCGGTTCAGCATGAACCGGTGCTAAAGGGCAACCACGTGGCACGAGCCAGCTCCAGGGGGCTGGAGCCCTTTAGTACCGGTTGGTAAGACCAACCGGTACTATAAGGTTTGGGTTTTTTTTTGTTTTATGATTTTTTTTCATTTAATTTTGTGTTTCCATTTTAATTCTTTTTCATTTGCTGGTATTTTACGATACTACACATTGTACACGTTATGCATATATATAGATAGATAAATAGAATTTCTTGTAGAACCAATCATGCATATATATATATATATATATATATATATATATATATATATATATATATATCATCAATGTCTCACAAACCACCATATTAATTAATTCACACATACACACATATATAGCTATATACAATTTCTCCTACATACGCATGTTGCCTTCGGAGCCAGTGACATTAGCCTGGTGCCTTCGGAGCACGATGACAATTGGAAGTGGTTTTCATGGGGGCGGTAGCGGGTAATAGTATTCTCCCTTCGGATTTATGACCTGGTCGAGCAAAAATCCCGCTATTTCCTCTTGAAGTGCTTCTACGCGCTCCGTTTCTAGGAGCTTCTCCCGCACCTCTTTGAACTGTTAAGAAGGAGATTAATATGCGTGTGTATTAGTTGTGTGACTAGATATCGATAATGGTGTAAAAATTGTGAATAGTGTTCTGACAAGCGTACCCATTCCTGTCTTTGAGATCTGCTCCTTTCGAACGCCATCATGCGAATGTTCTCGCAAACGCAGAATGCACAATGATCAGTCCCCTATGCCTGCTTCAGGGCCTTTACGAAAATGGAATTTGATCAGATAATAATTAATCAAGCATGATAATTGAAGAGATGGCGGCTAGCTAGCTAGCTAGTACTACTTAATTACTTACCTTGGGTCGAAACCATTTAAGCTTTTTTTCTATTCGCCTTCCGTGACGCTGATGAACCTTGCCCAAGCCCTGCCCGCCGACAAAGAAAATGAATAAAGGGGTTATTAAATAGTTCATATCATGAAATGATGAACTAAATAGGCCGAGATATATAGTTAATAATGATTGAAATTACCTGTTGACTATCCCAAACAAGATGTTATAGTCAGTATTTGCTTTGAGTAGTGAGTCCAATATTTCAACTGTTCCGGCGTCAACTTTAATGATACACAAGATCCAGTGAAATCTGCATGCACACACGTTTGCATGTCTTAATTAAGCCGGCATATGTAAGCAAAAACATGTAGCTAGCTAGTAGGCAAAAACAGAGAATTTGTAGTACAAGACAGTGTGACTCACTGGAAGTTGTAAGGAAGTAGTATATCTTCATTGTATTTGAGGCGCTTCAAGAACTCTAGCATGTTGTCCTCTACGGCCTTTTCATGATGTGGATTTATTAGCCATGTGTATTCATTAACGGTGTTTGGGTCAATGAACCCAATGCCAAAGCGTCCACCTTTTCTCATTTCATACATTTTCATCCTGCATAATACCACAGTAAAGAATATAGTGAGGATAATTACAGGTAATGATTGATCAAAAGGATCACTACAGCTAGCTTGAGACTTAAATTACAGAAAGAAATCACTTACAGACAATAGCAAGTGACGATAGATTTGTCGAGTGCGTCTTGATTTTATAACTGAAACAGTTCAGAATACTCAACGGACAGAGCTTTCTCATGGAAGTAATGCTCCTCCTTGACATTCACCATGAGGGACAATCGATCGGAAATCTTTGTAATGTTCATGTACCATTGATGCAATTCATACATTCTCGTTGGGAGGTTCTTGACCTTGTCTGGCTCGACCAAAGGTTGGCCCCAGACATATTTCCGTTTTATTTCATCCTCTGTAAGCACAGGCATGGGCTCGATCTCGAGGAGTTGTCCAACAGTGATGTTGAGAACTTCAGCCTGCATTATATGGTCCTTGGTTATTACCATATTGCCCACCTCGGGAACGTAAATTGTTTGCCCACAATAATATTGGGCGCGCGTACTGTCACGTGTTGTTGGCACAACAAGTGAGGGGATCGATTGCGCCGCCTGTTCTCCCAGCTGGGGAATGGTTTTCCCGCATTTTTTGACAGCTGCTTGTTGTTTGCTCGATCCCGAGCTCGCCTCCTTACGTAGACGTGCTCGATTTAACTTCCTGATGTGGCGCTCATAGTCTGTGTCAACAGGCTTGGGAGCTGGTGGTTGAGCCATACGAATGAAGTGGTCAATCGTTTCCTCAGGCACTTTCTCCCTTGGCGGGGGGGTGGTTTCGGTGCAAAATGGGCTTCCACCTCGGCCTTCAATATGGCTGCATTTTCCTCCTCGGACTTGTCATAAGGCCTCTGCGGAAGAGGCGTGAGGCTTGGACCATATTTATATCGCTTGCTTTCGCCTGTACTTCCTGTACTACCTTGACTCGTACCGCTACGCACCATAGCTGCAGGGTGTCTCTTCTGCGATTGCTGAGGCGGCGGAGACGGCTGACGGGGCTGAGTTGGACGAGGAGGAGTGGCCTGAAGCTGTGCCAGACTTGGAGGAGGAGTGGCCTGAGGTTGTGCCGGACTTGGAGGAGGAGTGGACGTCTGACGCTGTGGCGGACTTGGAGGAGGAGGAGTGGTCTGACACTTTGCTGGACTTGGAGGAGGAGTGGCCTGACACTTTGCCGGACTTGGTGGACTTGTAGGAGCGGGAGTCTGCTGACTCAGTGGTGGACTTCGATGAGGAGTCGGCTGACGCGGTGTCGGTGGCCTTTGAAAGATGATGCAATCCTTTTTCCATAGGATGATACGATGTTTGGCCTCTCCGAGAAAGTGCTCGTCGTCACCTCCAGGAATGTCAAGCTGTAGCTCCGAATATGGGTCCACCACCTCATCAACCAAGACACGAGCATAGCCCGCTGGAATCGGGTTGCAATGGAAGGTTGCCTCTGGGGGATTTGTAAAAGCAACAGCGTCCGCCACCTTCATGGATATGTTCTTCATTTTGACGTGTAGCTCGCAGTTAGTGTTCTCTGTGATGTCATCCACGGGGTATCTATCCAGCATTGCGTCGTCCGGGGCGGAACCCACGCTGCTTCTCGGCATGGATGGGGCGGTGCTATCCAATGCTGGATCATTCGCTAGCTGCTGCAGCTGCTGAGACCCCCTTTGCTGGGTAAGTGAGTCGATCTGCTCCTGCTGCCGCTGGAATTTGACTGCCAATTCCGCTTGACTTGCTTCTAGGCCTTGAAGGCGTTCATAGTCCCGCTTCCTCTGCTCCTCCTCCATCTTGCTCTTCTTCTCCTCCGCAATCTTCTTTCTCGCACGGGTTCTATAGTCGGTGTTCCAGTCTGAAAACCCCTCATACCACAGAATAGCGCCATTGCCTCGTGTTCTTCCTGGGTGTTCAGGATTTCTCAGGGCACGCGTAAGCTCGTCGTTCTCTCTGTTGGGCTGGAACACCCCCGATCGTGCCTCTTCTATTGCAACAAGTATCGCATCGTCGGCTCCCTTCAGACTTGCCCTCGTCGAAACATTGCCTGTCTTCGGGTCCAACTCCCCCCCATGCGCATAGAACCAAGTCCTGCACCTGGGGGGCCAGCTCTTAGTAACCGGAGTGACACCTGCATCCTCCATCTCTTTCTCAGACTTATCCCACTTAGGCATTGCCACCGCATAGCCACCTGGCCCCAGCTTATGGAACTTATCCTTTTTTTTGGCATTCTTCTTGTTTATTCTCGACCGTTCCTTAGCTAATTCCGAATCCTGGAATTTCACGAAATCGTCCCAATGAGCACGTTGGTTCTCTAGTGTTCCCTCGAACTGGAGTCTTCCTTCCTCCCTTGACGACGGGGACGACGGGGACGGGGACGACGGGGACGGGGCGGCGACGGGGGCGGCGACGAGGGATGGAGACTTACGGGGGTGGCGGGCGACGGTGCAGAGGAGAAGAAACCAGATGAGAAACTGAAATTTTCGTAAGTGTTGTTTATATAAGACGGGCCTTTAGTACCGGTTTGTGCCACCAACCGGTACTAAAGGTCAGTTTTGGCCAGCCCAAGCGGCGGGAAGCGACCCCCTTTAGTACCGGGTGGTGGCACAAACAGGTACTAAAGGCCCCCCCTTTAGTACCGGTTTGTGCCACGACCCGGTACTAAAGGGGGTGCGCTGGCGCAGGTGCGGTGCGGCAAGTTTAGTCCCACCTCGCTAGCCGAGGGGCGACCGCACTGGTTTATAAACCCCCGTGCGGTCGCTCTCTCGAGCTCCTCTCCAAAGCAGGCCTACTGGGCCTACGTGTTCTTTGCTGCCCTGTGGGCCCACTTGGCCTTTGCGGGCCTGCATCCTGGCCCAACAACAGGTTGGGTTTCTAGTCGTATGCAGGCCGCTCTGGCCTAGTAGGCGGGCTTTTTTTTAATTTTTTTTGCTTTATTTATTTTTGTGTTGTTTATTTTCGTGTATTTAGAGTTTCTTTGTGAATATTTTTGCTTTAGGTACAAAAAATTTACAAACTTTCTGTTAGTGCCCGTAGTTTTCAAATTTGAATAGTTTAAATTTTAAATTATTTGAAATTAGTGTGAACCACTAGTTTATGAATAACTTAACTTTAAAAATTTATAAAGGCATGAAAGAATTTGTTTGCATATAAAATTTCTTCGCGTTTCAAATGCCAAAACACATAACTACCCTAACTATTACAGAGATTCCCCTCTGGGTGTGAAACACAGAAGAAAGTGATGATAGTGAAGCCGATCATATCCCAGATCTTTGGGTGTGAAACTTTTTCTTCGTGTGTGTCCCTTTGCGCCGTAACCATGGAAAATCTTCATCATTTAACGGGATGCTTGGGTCAATATTCCATGAGCAAATCAAAAGTACACTGTAAATCAAATCAAAAGTTGTTTGCCCATTTGAGGCCATGCTTTTTCCCTTTGCTTACAGCCAAATATACCATGTTTTGTTATTGCATTTTACTTAGGTTTTCCATGAGCAAATTTGCCAAACCATCACGATGAACAGTACAAAGACAAGATCCAAGCAACCTTTGAGCCAACTGATCTGAATCAGGATTCTGTCTTACACAACTCTTGTCTTTGGAATCTGCAGGGAGCTCCCGGTGGGAGACATCCTCCAAGCCCTGAGGGACGAAACCATGAACGACCCCCGTGAGAGGATCGAGATGGCGCAGAGCCACACGTTCTACCGCCCGTCACTCCTCGGGAAGCCGTGACCTCGGTAGCCCCGTGTACATGATTAGAATGTAAACAAAAGGCTTGGATTAGCTCCAGCCCTGTCATGCTTCACATCATCATCGATTGAGCAAAGGCGTCTCCGGGTTTCGTTTCTGCTGGCTTGTGTGTTTGGATCCCAGCCCAGGCCCCAGCGGCCATAGTTTGTGGGGGTCGTTGGACTGTCATGTTGTACAAGAGAGTACTGAGCGAGTCAATAATATGTTGCTACTTGGACAATAAACATGAGGCGTAAACGAGACGCCGGTTATTTGTGTGTTTTTAACCCTCGCTGCTAAATTATTTGTTTTCGATGAAATGAGATGCAAAAAAAAAATAGTGAGATTCGGTGACCCGTATTTCTCTGGGTATTAGTTTTTTTTTCTTGGATTGTCGTCTGGGTCTGAACTTCTATAGTGCGAAAAGATGCAAAATCTTTGAGCATTCATTGACACCAAGCTGGAATTCTAACAAGACTGATGTTGCACAAGTGGTATGGTTGACTCCAAGTAGGAATTCTGACAAGACTGATGTAGCTAAAACTGATGTTGCAGTAACGTGAATGCTGCTGCACGTGTCAAGGGGCGCACGATCGTCACTCTGTTTTGTGGTATACCTAGTACACTAATTGAAAGCGAGAGGGGGAAGAATGAGCTAGGCACCATGCCCGTGTGCTCTGTATTGCACTCATGTATATAGTACAACAGGGGGGCGCCGTAGCGCAGTTTACAGGAGCGACGTGCGCTGGGAAGTGGTGATCGTGCAGCTGTACGTGGGCACGGCCAGGGCACAGAGGAGACCAACGGTTTCTGCTAACACCCCGCCGCAGCTGAAGTGTCCGGAGGCCGGATACACAAGCTGGATCGGAACTCCTGGAATGCCGGAGTAGGCAGCCCCTTCGTCATGATGTCGGCGAACTGCTGTGTTGTTGGAACATGGAGCACGCGGAGCTGGCCGAGGGCGACCTTCTCGCGGACGAAGTGAATGTCGAGCTCTATGTGTTTAGTTCGCCGGTGATGCACGGGGTTGGCCGCCATGTAGACGGACGAGATGTTGTCACAGTAGACAACGGTGGTGGTGGCGAGCGGCGTCCGGAGTTCACCGAGGAGCTGTCGTAGCCAGCAGCATTCAGCGACCGCGTTGGCGACGGCGCGATACTCCGCCTCGGCGCTCGAGCGTGAGACGGTGGGCTGGCGTTTAGATGACCACGACACCAGCGAGTCACCGAGGAAGATGGCGTAGCCGGACGTCGAGCGGCGGGTGTCGGGGCAGCCCGCCCAATCCGCATCCGAGTACGCGACCAGATCCAACGCCGGGGAGCGGGCGATGTGCAGCCCGTGAGTGTGCGAGCCGCGCACGTAACACAGAATGCGTTTGACCAGCGTGAGATGATGCTCACGTGGATCGTGCATGGACAGGCACGCTTGCTGGACGGCGTAGGCGAGATCCGGCCGCGTCATCGTCAGGTACTGTAGGGCGCCCACGATGCTGCGGTAGTCGGAGGCATCGACGACGGGAGGACCGGCATCCGCGGAGAGCTTGCAGCGCGTGTCGACGGGTGTGCTCACGGGCTTGCACTGCAGCATGTTGGCGCGGTCCAGCAGCTCTTCGGCGTACTTGCTCTGCGACAGGAAGAAGCCGGCTGCGTTGCGGGAGACGCGGATCCCAAGGAAGTAGTGCAGCGGGCCGAGATCTTTCATGGAGAACTCGGCGAGGAGTTGGCGCTGGAGCTGCTGGAGGAGGGACGACGAGGACGCTGTGATGACGATGTCATCCACATACAGGAGCAGGTACGCGGTCTCGTGGCCGCGCTGGAGCACGAAGAGGGACGGGTCCGATCGAGCTGCCGTGAACCCAACTTGACGAAGAAAGGCAGCGAAGCGATCGAACCAGGCCCGTGGCGCCTGCTTGAGCCCGTACAGAGAGCGATCGAGGAGACACACATGCTCAGGGTGACGCTCGTCGACGAAGCCGGCAGGTTGCTGGCAGTAGACGCGCTCGTTGAGGTAGCCTTGCAGAAATGCGTTGTTGACGTCCATTTGATGAACAGGCCAGTCCCGGGTCGCAGCAATGGCGAGGACGATGCGAATCGTCGCCGACTTGACGACGGGAGAGAATGTCTCGTCGAAGTCAACGCCGGGGCGCTGCGAGAAGCCACGGACGACCCATCGAGCTTTGTAGCGTTCCAGCGTGCCGTCCGCCTTATACTTGTGTCGAAACAGCCACTTGCCGGAGACGATGTTGGCGTTGGCGGGTCGTGGCACAAGTGTCCAGGTCCTGTTCGCCATGAGAGCCCTGTATTCATCCTGCATAGCAGTCTGCCAATTGGTGTGACGAAGCGCAGCACGCACGGACGTGGGAACGGGGGAGATGGTGGTGACAGAGTTGTTGTGGGCATACTTGGGGTTTGGACGGAACGTGCCCAGCTGTGCACGCGTGACCATGGAGTGAGTGGGAACGGCTGGGGGCTTGGGTTTGCGTGGGGCGGCTGGTTCGTGCTCTGGCATGGGTGTGGCCGTCGGAACGACTGGCAGGACAGTGTCGCGAGGAGAGGTGCCAGGCGAACTGGCTGGCATGGTAGCGAAGCGGGATGGAGAGGGCGTGGCCGGGGCGGTGATGTCAGGCGGATGGGCCACCGGGGTAGCGGAACTAAGGGGGGAACGCACATGAGTGGTGCGAGCCCGGCGGGTTATGTGGTACGGGAAGGGTGGGACGGCATGGTCGTCGGCGGCCGTTGTGTCGGGAGCGGCGGCAGGTTCGGGCTGCTGGAAAGGGAAGGTGTGTTCGTCGAACGTGACATGGCGTGAGATAATGACACGCCCGGTGGTTCTGTTGAGGCACCGATAACCCTTGTGATCGGTGGAGTACCCGAGGAAGACGCACGGCATCGAGCGTGGAGCAAGTTTGTGCGGGGCTACGGCCGAGAGGTTAGGGTAACACAAGCAGCCAAACACGCGCATGGCGGTGTAGCTAGGGTGGGCACCGTAGAGGAGAAAGAACGGGGTGGCGTCATGGCGGGCACGGCATGGGCGCCGGTTCAGCAAGAACGTGGCGGTGTTGAGAGCCTCAGCCCAGAATGTGAACGGCATGCCAGCGTGGATGAGGATAGTGCGGACGATGTCGCTGAGCGTGCGGAGCACGCGCTCAGCGCGCCCGTTCTGCGGGGACGTGTATGGGCAAGACATGTGGAGAACGATGCCATGAGCGGAGAAGAAGGCGCGAGACGCGTGGTTGTCGAACTCGCGGCCATTATCCGCCTGCAGTGTGAGAATGGGGAGGTGAAAGTGGGTGCGAACGAGGGCGGCAAAGTGCTCGAGTGTAGGCAGCGCGTCAGATTTGTGGCGTAGAGGGTAGGTCCAGACAAAGTGACTGTAATCGTCAAGCACAACTAAATAGTACTGAAAGCCAGATGTGCTGCATACAGGCGAGGTCCATACATCACAATGTATCAACTGGAAAGGGAAATACGACACATGATCGGAAGTGCTGAATGGTAATCTAGTACTTTTTCCTAACTGACAGCTCGAGCAGGGATGAGTGGTGGCGACGGGAGCAACGTCTGCAGTGTGCCGAAGAGCGAGGCGAAGGGCGTCATGATGTGGGTGACCAAGGCGTTCGTGCCACGGTTCAGCGGAGACGGCGGTGAGGGCATGATGCGTCGACGAAGGAGAGACGGGGTAGAGGTCGCCGTCGTCATCACATCGGAGGATCACCCTCTTCGTTCTTCGATCCTTGACAGAGAAGCCAATGTCGTCAAATTCAACATTAACAGGGTTATCACGGGCTAGCTTCTTGACGGAAAGAAGATTCTTGACGAGGTTTGGAGAAATAAGGACGTTTCTAAGAGAGAGAGGAGAGCCAGAGGTAGGAAGGGAGGCGTGTCCTTTGTGCGTGATCGCAAACGAGGAACCATTGCCAACTACTATACGGGTAGAAGTACAGGGTTGGGCAGAGGACAACATACCGGACGAGGACGCCATGTGTGATGAAGCACCCGTATCCAAGTACCAGGTCGGGTTGGGCGGCTGCTGCTGCTGCACCCCGAGGTTGTTCAGGGCCTGCACCAGACCGGCCTGATCCCAGGTAGGCTGTCCAGTGGGCACCGCACCGGCGGGCGGCGCGCCGTAGAGAGAGTGGGGTGGTACAGCGCCGGGCGTCCAGACAACGGGCGGGGCGTCGTAGGGGATCGGGTGTGGTGCAGCAGACGGCGGAGCAGTGTAGTGTGATGCGATCCCGGCGAATGGTGCAGTAGAGCCGGGCCGCGGACCGAGTACGCCGGCTCCGGGCGCGTGCGGGCGCCACGGCATGGGCCAGGCATGCACCAGGCCAGTCCAGGGGGCGGGCGCGGGAGCAGTTGGTGCAGAGGGACGAGATGAGGACGCACCGCCGTGGTCGACGGCCTTGCCCTTCCCCTTGTTGCGGCCGCCACCAGAGCGACGGTTGCTGCTACCTTGGTTGCCACCACCCGAGGATGCCCCGCCGGAGTTGGAGCTGGGGGGGCACGGGCGGCGTACAGAGCCATCTCCGTGGAGGGCTCGGGCGTCAGCCGGCTCTCCTCCAGCAACAGAAACGCACGGCAACGGAGGAAGGTAGGAAATGGCGTCTGCATGGTGAGGATCGGGATGGCGTACCGGAGACGAGGGTGGAGGCCGCGGAACATGTTGAGCACTTGATCGCGGTCCTGCACGATTTCGCCGAGGTCAGCGAGCCGGTCAGCGCACTCCTTGAGGCGCCCGAAGTAGTCGATGATGGAGGCGCCACCCTGCTCGATGCGGCGAAACTCCGTGGCGAGAAGGACGACTTGGTGCTCGGCGTTCTCCATGAACAGCGAGAGCACCGCGCCCCATATCTCCGCGGCCGTAGCGCCGCGATGATGAACGAGGCGGAAGATCTCCGGGCTCACACGCGTGTACAGCCAGGAGAGGATGTGGGCGTCGTCCTGTACCCAGGCGGCGTCGCCGGGACGAGCCGCGCCGGTGATGTGGTCAGTGATCGCGTACTTCTGGAACATGACCTCGAACAGAGTTCGCCACTGGGAGAAGTTGGGGGGGTTGAGGGTGAGCGTGATGGGCACATGCTGGTTGATATAGATGCCGGCGAGGGGAGAAAAGGTCGAGGCCGTCGAGGAGGCGGCGGGATCAGCCAGGAGGAGGGGGGCACCGCGAGCGAGCGCGGACGGCGTGAGCAGAGGCTGCTGCTGGTGCGTCGGTGTCCTAGGCGAGGAGCCATGGCCAGGGAAGGTGGGACGGGGAGGAGGTGGGGGAGGTCGGGGCGGAGTCGCCATGGGTGCGGGCTCGGAGTCGGGGCAGCGGAAGCTTGAGGTTACAGACAGGGGATGGAACCGGCGTCTGATACCATGAAAGCGAGAGGGGGAAGAATGAGCTAGGCACCATGCCCGTGTGCTCTGTATTGCACTCATGTATATAGTACAACAGGGGGGCGCCGTAGCGCAGTTTACAGGAGCGACGTGCGCTGGGAAGTGGTGATCGTGCAGCTGTACGTGGGCACGACCAGGGCACAGAGGAGACCAACGGTTTCTGCTAACACTAATAGTGCGTGTTATGTTTGAAGAAGAGTTTATAGCTGGTCAAACTGGACACATTTGACATATTGAATATATTTTTTTAATAAAAGAGCACACTTTCTGTTGTTGATATACTCCCTTCGTTCTTAAATATAAGTCTTTGGAGAGATTTCATTATAAACCACATACGGATGTATATAGAAGCATTTTTTTAGTGTAGATTCACTCATTTAGCTCCGTATGTAGTCCATAGTGAAATCTCTGCAAAGACTTATATTTAGGAACGGAGGGAGTATTTGGCTTTGTGCATGCATGGACTTCCAGTTTGAGCATGAGCTCCGTCAGGATATTTTGCGAGAAATTTCTTCTACCGCTATGTTTTTGCATCTTCTTCCTTCAAAAAAAGGCGGATCAAGATGAGCGTGGGTGCATGTGGTGTGCAGTGTGTTGCCCTAAAAAAGTTTAGTTAAAACTTGATGAACAAAGAACCCAAATTCAGGCACGTATCGATCAAACTACCACACAACTTTGGACTTCCCCTGAGATGTTTCTGACCTAATCATCCTCTAATGGCAGCAATTTCATCAAATTTATACTTATCATGACTAATAGTACTAAAAAAGCACATCAAAATCCTCTCGTATATACTGATCAATATCAAACTGCTTGTCGTATCATCATCGATCACTGCTTGTCGTCGACGGGAGGCTGGGGCTTCTCCTCCTCCTTCGGTGGCTGCATGATGGTCACGCCGAAGATCCTTACGCAGCCTGCCGGCACCACCGGTGCCTGCGGGGGCTGCGCCGCCACCTCGGCCGCCGGCGCCACAAACGGCGCTTCCATGGCAGGCGCCGGCCCGGGGATCGCGAACCCGATGGCGTGTGGGGGGAAGAGGCAGCGCGTCCGCTTCCTCGGCACGATGGGCTTGCCCTGGTAGTGCTTCCTCATGTGCCGCCCTAGCTGGACGCCGCTGGTGTAAACATCGCCGCAGACCTTGCAGGGGTGGAGCCTCTCCGGCCTTGGCCCGCCCGCTGCTATGGGGTCGACCCCCGCTGCTATGGCTGCCGCCGCCGCAGCCGCGATCCTCCGGTTCTTGTGGCCGGCGGCGTGTCCGCCCAGCCCCTGGTGCGTCTCGAACCACCGGTTGCACTCCTTGCACGAGAATCCACGCGGGGCGGCGGGGTCCTGGCGGTGCTGGATGATGCGCAGTGGCCTGTGGAAGGCCTGCGGTGGGGCGACGGCGACATGCTGGTGTGCGGGGGCGGATGGATGGAGATAGACGGCGGCTGGGTCTGGTGCTGGTGCGACCGGAGCGGGCACGGGGACTTCCTTTTGCTCCGGTGCAGGAGGCGTCGGGGCGATGTCGACCTTCTTGGGTTCAGCGGCGGGCGGTGCTGCCTCTACCACCACTATGGCCTTGGAAAGATCAGCAGCACGCTGACGACTGGGCTCCACGATGTCGCTGCTGCCGCTGCCAGGGACGACCTGATCGCTGGTCACCGCCTCCACGGGCATCGGGTTGTCCGAGACCTTGGTCTCCTCGACGACATCAATGGCCGTGGACACGGACATGGAGTCGCCCACCTCGTCCACGCCACTGACCTCTGGCGACACCTTCACCTCCACCTTGGGCTGCGCCTGCGCGTGGACCCTCATGTGGCCATGCACGGCCTTGGAGCTGTGGAACTGCCTGTGGCAGACAGGACAGGCCGGGAATAACGCGGTGACGGCAGCAGCATGGTCGCCGGCGTCGGTGTCGCTGATGGTCCCGCCGGAGCCGAGCGAAGACGTGGGGGAAAAAGCCCGGGTAGTCGATCTTGATCTTCTTGATCTTGACCCGGCGGCGCTGCCTGTGCCGCCGGCCACGTCATCCAGAACAGGGACAGGGCCGGGCCGCGCGACCGTGACCATCTTCCGCTGGCGGTCGCGGTGGTCGTGGAGGGGCACTGGGTGGAGGTAGTAGCGCGCGTCCTCGTCGTCGGTGTCGGTGTCGGAGCCGGTGTAGTAGCCGGAGGCGACGATCTCGCCCTCCTTGATCTCGCGGCGCCGGCGCCCCGACTGGCCTAGGCGATCATCAGCGGAGCCGGTCATGGAAGGAAACCAGATCGGTCGATCGATCGATCAGCAGTGAGGGAGAGAGAACGAGAGGTCAAGCGAGAGAAGCTAGGGTTTGGCGTGGCTACTCGCTACGCTACGCTCTCGAGAGTTAGGGCTTTGCTTGTGTTGTGGGGGGCTCTGGCTTGGCCACGCTGCGCTTTGCTTGTGGGTGGGAATAGATCGATCGAGGAGGATTGGGCTGCCTTAATTATATGGATCGATCTGTGGCGGCAAGGCGCAGCGCAATGCCGAGAAGGAGTAGGGTTCCGTGGCGCGCGCGGCTGCGAGTGGCGGGCGATCGCGGCGGGAGCCCGCTTGGGAGACGATGGCGCGGCGGGGATCGACGGAGTTTGTTAGACGGAAGGAGAGGGAGAGGAGACTCGCGCGCGGTTTAAACGGGATTCAACCTGCTGCTGTTAATTAATTTGATTCACAGCGGTAGAGAGAGAGAGAGAGAGGTAGAGATAGAAAGAGAGAGACTGCCGCGCGGTTTGAACGGCCCGGGATTCACTTGAGAAAGAGAGATACTGTTTAAACGGAATCACTTTCTGTTAATTTGACAGCGTGGCAAGAGAGAGAGAGAGAGAGAGAATAGTAGTTGAACATGCATGGAAGCAAATCTTGGCGGCGGGGTCTCTGATCGAAATTTCTTCGGCAAGAAGATATAGCAAAGGAAAGTTAAACGGGCCGGTGAAGAGAGAGAGAGAGAGAGAGAGAGAGAGAGAGATGAGTCTAGCTAGAACGGTGCGTTTCATTTGCATTTTTTTTGTCTCCCGTTATAGCACATACCAAAAAATCTCACAAAAGGAAAAAAGAAGCACATACCAAAAACTTCGAAGAATTCCAAATAAAGAAACGTGCTAGCATTATTTTTCGTGCAAGGAAAAGTAAGAAATCTCCACTCGTCACAACAATGTCCCTGTTGCAACATATGTGCTGCAACATGTAAATCAATGTTTCCAAACCCGCAAAAAAAAAGTAAATCAATGTTTCCAATGACATGAAGAATGATTAGCAAAATAGACAAGATGAAAAAAAATTGGTGGCATGAGCGCAATATCTGCCACAAACCTTCCGACTCATTAGGCCATGTAACCCCGTGTGATTGCAACAAACCGAATGTAGGTGTTTATATATCGAAGGAATCTACGCCAAACCGTGCGGTCCCGACAATAGGCACCCCCTGGGCACCTTTTCCCCAAGGCCGGGCAACAGTTTTTTTTAGGAAACCAACGGTGTTGCATTTAATTGATGAAGAAGAAGACACATTTACAAATGCTAGATTGAGCACAAAAACCCACAGCAACACACAAGAACATCACACTAGCACCACAGCAACACCACACCGGCCTAGAAGAGAAGGAAGTCAAAGAACTCAGCTTCAAAGATCTCGAAGGCTCGACGGGGCGAGGGAGGTCTTGTGATTCCATCATCCTCTAACCAAGCAAGGCGGACGCCTTGAGACTTATTCATCTGGTTGCCATCCGACAACACCCCCCAAAAGAGTGGGAGGGTGTCATATGGGAGCAAGCTAATCCAAGAAGGATCACACTTGCTAACCCGACTTCAGACGTAAACGCCAGACTTGACAATATGAGATTGAGAACTTGGATCGCATCTGCCAACACCAACAACACCGGCCACCTCCTACCACTGGTCCCTCCAACCGGTAGCACTCAAAAGATGATTCCCCAAGAGGAGCTCTGCACTGACATCAGCATCTCTGGCCCCTATAGGATCGGAGGTTTCCCCTGGAGTTGCCATCTCAGACGAAGAAGAGATCATGCCTTCAAAAAAGAAGTTAATGCCCTCGGCATAACCTTAGTCTACCCTAGCCACAACCAGAATCAAGGACATAGCTCAACACAGTGCTACCTCCTCTCACCCGAGTCAATAACGTTCACACCATGAACATTATCCCCTGCGCAACACCTGCCAACCCCCGGCACCCAATGACCGTCACAACCACCATTAGATCTGGGCCCCGGGGTCCAAACCCTCTTCTTGTTATAATTTTTGTTACTTCTGGTGTTCTCTATACAACCATGACAGATGATGAATAAAGTTGAAATTTCTCCAAAAAAATAACTCTCCTACAACTGTAATCTTCGTATGAGGTTGAGTGAATAATGTTGATCAGTTCCCATGGCATAATATTACGTATAAGGTAGAGCATAATAGAACATGGGATTGTTCGACTACTGTTATCTTATACAAGAGAGTATTGCAACTGTTGCTTCTTGGACAATAAACAAGAGTTTGAAACAAGATGCAGATTTTGTTGTGTGCTTTTAATCTTCGCAGCTAAATTTTTTGTTTTTGATGAAATGAGATACAATATTTTGCGGTGAAAAATGGCATGAAATGGTAGTGAGTTTCGGCGACCCACAATCCTCTGATTGTTATATTTTTTTCCTGAACCTGGTTTTATAGCATCTCCAACAGGTGCACGGTAGTAAAAAAAAAATTGCAGCGCCGAAATAGCATTTTAGCGCGCACAAGAGGATGGTCGCTTTACCAGGCGCTACAAAATTTAGCATGTCGCTATAGCGCTTCAACATTCGCGGCAAAATCTAGCGCGCGTGACCAGCCGGCGGTTGGCAAAATTTAAAGCAACACATACGAAAAAAATATGAAGCAACACACAGTTCAAATACCATAGCATAGTATCCAAACCACAAGCCAGTTCATACGATACTAAATAAAAATAGATAAAACAAAATAAAACTACTACTCGTCCTCCTCGATGATGTAATCCAACGACGTAAACGCATCGAGCCACCGAGGATCTTCATCGCCCCATGTCGACGCGGGTCCCAGCTTGATATGGGCTTTCGCCTGTTCCTTCCGCGCACGCTTGCCCTCCCAACGCGCGGCTCACTCTGCCCTCCTCTACGCCCCGAACTCGTTCTCGGCGGCGACATCCCGCGGGAAGCGCTCGTGCCACACCACCATGGCGTGCTCTTCCGCCTCGGCGATGAGGAGGCGGCACTCCCATCTCTGCTGAAGGCGGCGATCCTCATCGCTGATTAGTTGCGGGGAAGGTGTGAGATCCTGTGCCTGCACGTCGGTGGAGATCATCTGCGATCGAAGCCACCTGAGGCGCCACGCCGCCGTGTCGTATGTGCGGGCAGCCTCGTGGGTGGTCTCGAACATGCGGAGCCTGAGGCGTGTATGGCCAGAGCGGATCTCTGAGTAATACACGCCGGAGGGGCGGAGGTGGACGCCGCGGTAGCCCGAGCTGCTCCGGGGGCGCGGCGGCTTGGCGGGGCGCCGAAAGTGGCGTGGGAGAAGGCGCAGTGGCGGCGGGGCACTGAAAGAGGTGGGGGAGAAGGCGCGGCAGTGGCGGCGGTGCGCCGGAAGAGGCGAGGAAGAAGGCGCGGTGGGAGGGAAGGAGTGAGGGTTGGCGGGTGCCCGCGCGTGGCTTTTATTCAGCGCGCTAGGCGACGCGCGCGAAAACTGTCGGGCGTGTGCCCCTTCTTTTCGCACGCCAAACTTTCGTGCGCCTGTTGGAGCGCACCACGCGGCCTCTCCCGCGCCAAATTGGCATTTTTTCGGGTGCGCGGCTTATCTAGCGCATCTGTTGGAGATGCTCTTAACTTGTATATAATGAGAAAAAAAATCTCTGACAATTCATGGCTGTGATAAGAAATTCGTCGAAGACTGATGTTGCACAAGTGCTACGGTTGTGTCATTGTCCAGCTAAAACTTTTCTTGGAGTAACATGCATGCTGGTGGGGAGTGGAAAAAGGGAAAAGGAAAATGGCGTGGCTTAGTTGGGAGAAGATGAGACTTCCAAAAGCCATGGGCGGCATGGGCTTCAGAGATATGAGAGCTTTCAACCAGGCTCTTCTTGCTAAACAAGCTTGGAGGCTTATTGAAACACCTGATAGTTTGTGTGCTAGACTGCCGAAAGCCAAGTACTTTGCTGCCGGCCATCTTCTTGATACAGTATTCACAGGTAATGGTTCGGCGGTGTGGAAGGGAATTTTGCATGGGCTTGAGCTGTTAAAGAAGGGTATAATTTGGCGCGTTGGGAACGGAACGCTTATCAGGACCTGGAGAGATCCTTGGATCCCACGGCCGTACTCTTACAGACCTATCACCCCGAAGCGCAATTGTCGTTTTAATAGAGTTTCTGATTTCTTGGATATGAATGGTGCTTGGAGGATGGACAGACTAAGAGATCATTTCTGGGCAATGGATATAGAGCATATATTAAAGATACGGACTTCTCCGAGGTTGCGGACTGATTTTGTCGCGTGGGCGCCGGAGAAAAGTGGGCTGTTCACGGTGAGGAGCGCTTACAAAGTGGCTACATGTGATCATGATGTCGCCCTTGCAGGAGGTTCTTCCAGCTACGAACCGTGTGGTCGACGCACGCTATGGAATTGCATATGGAAATCTTTTGTTCCCCAACGAATGAAAATATCAGCGTGGAAAGTAGCTACGGGGGCCCTCCCAACACAAAAATGTAAAAGGTTCAGACATCTCTCAACTAGATCCACGTGCCCCTTATGTGGTATTGAGGAGGAAGGATCCTATCATGCCCTGGTAGCGTGTTCTTATGCCAGAAATATTTGGATCAGCATGAGGACAAGATGGCCACTACCGGGAGATGAAATGCTCATTGACAATGGAAAGGAATGGCTGCTACATCTACTATCTAGGTGTTCAGAGAATACACGGGATATGATCATCATGCTTTGTTGGCGTATATGGCAGCTGCGGTCAGACCAAACCCATGGGAAAGAAGTTCCTCCAGCTCATGTAACCGTAGACTTCCTGGATAGCTACTATCAGTCGGTCAGGTTAGCTGAGAGGTTTTCAACGAATGAAATCATCAAAGGGAAGATGCCATCTTCGGCTATCCCTCTTATGGCTAGAAAACAGCGCCGCCAGTTGAGCCATGGCCGAATCCAGTACCAGGGCAGGTTGCACTCTCTGTGGATGGTTCCTTTAGTGCTTCGGACGGCTCGGCGGCTGCTGGGATGGTATTGCGAGACAGCATGGGTCACATCATCTTCTCGGCTTACCGTGTGATATTCAACTGCAACGACTCTCTGGAAGCCGAGATTCATGCGATCATGCAGGGTATGGCATTGGCAATCCAACACTCGTCTTCACCGGTGGTTGTTCAGTCAGATTCAACAGAGGCGCTTTCTTGCTTGTTGAACAGGGGACTCGAGCGCTCAGCTTATGGGCATTTGGTTAGTGAGATCAAAGAGTTAATGTCTGGTAGGAAGTTTTATCCGCAGAAAATTTCTCGTAGTCAAAATAGAGTTGCAGATCGTTTGGCCAATTATAGCCGCACCGAGAGCACAACTGCTGTGTGGTTGACCTTGGCTCCACCATGTATCGAGGAAATATGGCCTATTGATTGTAACAATGTTACTCATTAATAAAACTCCCTTATCCTCGCAAAAAAAAAACATGCATGCTGGTGTACGTGTAACGGGCGCACTCTGTTTGTGTGGTACAATGTTATAGTGTGTGTACATCACATGAGTGCAGATTTCTACAAGAGCTTGTTTATAGCTGCTCAGACTGGGCATATTTGACATAACTTATCGACAGATTAATCCGATAGAGTGAAGTTTATTTTATTTTTCTTGTGAATAAAAAAACTGCACCTTTTCCAGGTGTTGATTTAGCATTTGGCATTCCCGTTTGTGCTGTGCATGCATGCACTTCCACTTTTTGCATGAGCTTCTGTTAGGATCCTTTCCGATTAAATTTTCTGCCACCGCGCTTTGCGCCCTTTTCGTTCAAAAACAAAGCTGATCAAGACGAGTGTGATGTGCAGTGTATCGTCCTTTTAATCGTTAAAACTTGATGAACAAAGCGTACAATCAAGAGTTCAAGACACATTTATCCAAATTCAAGCACGTATCGATCAAACTATTGTACAACTTTAGACTTCTGAGATGTTTCTGACCTAATTAATCTACTAATGGTGCCAATCTCCTAACATTTACATACGTATGATGCCTAATAAGTAGTGTTAATATCAAGATCATAGCACATCAGAATACTCTCATGCTCGATATCAATCTGCATGCTTGCTGTATCATCGATCACTGCTTCTCGTTGACGGTGGGTTCCTCCTCTTTCTTTGCCTCCTGCATGATGGTCACGCCGAAGAGCCTCAGGCAGCCCGGCGGCACCACCGGCGCCTGCGGCTGCTGCTGCACCACCGGCGCCACAACGGGCGCTTCCATGGCAGGCACCGGCCTGGGGATCGCGAGCCCGATGACGTCCGGGGGTAGGAGGAGGCGTGCCCGCTTCCTCGGCACGATGGGCTTGCCAGTGTAGTGCTTCCTCATGTGCCCCCCTAGCCGGACGCCGCTGTTGTACACTTCGCCGCAGACCTTGCAGGTGTGGAGTTTCTCCGGCCTTGGCCCGCCCGCTGCTATGGGATCGACCCCCGCTGCTATGGCTGCAGCGGCGCCCGCTGCGATCCTCCGGTTCTTGTGGCCGGCGACGTGTCCGCCAAGCCCCTGGTGCGTCTCGAACCACAGGTTGCACTCCTTGCATGAGAATCCACGCGGGGCGCCCGGGTCCTGGTGCAGCGGCCAGTGGAAGGCCAGCGGTGGGACGGCGGCAACATGCTGCTGTGCGGGGAAGGGCGGGTGGGGGTAGACGGCGGCTGGCTCTGGTGCTGGTGCGACCGGCGGTGGGACGGGATCTTGCCGATGTGCAGGAGGCGTCGGGGCGATGTCGACTTGATTGGGTGAGCGGTGGGTGCTTCTACCTCTGCCACCACGATGGCCATGGAAAGATCAGCGGCACTCTGACTGGGCTCCACGCTGCTGGACCTCCTGCTGCTGCCGCTGCCAGCGACGACCTGATCGCTGGTCGCCACCTCTACGTTCATTGGGTCGTCCGGGGTGTTGGGCTCCTCGACGACATAGGCCGTGGACACGGACACGGAGTCGGCCACCTGGTCCACGGCGCTGACCGTAGCAGACGCCTTCTCCTGCTCCTTGGGCTGCGGCTGCGCGTGGACCCTCATGTGCCCATGGACGGCCTTGGAGCTGCGGAACTGCCTGTGGCAGACGGGGCAAGCTGGGAATAACGCGGTACCTGCGGCGGCGTCGGCGTCGCTGATGATCCCGTCGGAGCCGAGGGAGGACGTGGGGGACGAAGCCTGGGTAGTCGATCTTGATCTTGACCCGGCGCTGCCGCGGCCGACGGGCACGTCCTCGAGGATAGGGCCGGGGCTGGGGCGCGCGACCGTGACCATCATGTCCTGGCGGTGGTCATGGAGGCGCACTGGGTGGAGGTAGTAGCGCGCGTCCTCGTCGTCGGTGTCGGTGTCTGATCCCGTGGAGTAGCCCGAGGCGACCTCGCCCTCCTCGATCTCCCGGCGCCGGCGCGGCGACTGGGCTGGGCGATCATCATCTGCGGTGCCCGCCATGGAAGGAAACCAGATCGAAGATCGATCGACTTGGCAGTGAGGGTTCGGGATCGCTGGGCTACGCTCGAGAGTCTAGGGCTTGGCTTGTGTTGTGGGGGCTGCGTGCGCTTCGCTTGTGGGTGGAGGGAGGTAGAGGAAAAGTGGGCTGCCTTATATGGAGAGCGGGGGCTTGGGTGAGGGGTAGCTCCGTTGGGCGGCGGCAAGGGAAGCCGAGACGGGGTGGGGAAGTAGAGATAGAGTTGGAGTCGGTACTCGGTAGGGTTTATGCCGGGTGAGGGTTCCGTGGCGCGCGCGGCTGCGAGTGGGGGGTATCGCGGCGGGAAGGGGGTGGGTGGGACGGACGGGGAGTCTGCTTCGGAGACGATGGGTGTGGTGGGTGAAGGAAGGGTGGATCGATGATCCAGTTTGTTACGCGGTTTAAAGGGGATTCGCCTGCTGTTGAATTGACAGCGCAGCGTGGCGGAGAGAGATAGAGGGAGACTTCCGCGCGGTTTAAACGGTTTGACAGTACGGCAGAGAGAGAGAGGTTTAAACGGGGTCACCTGCTGTTAATTTAAGAGAGAGAGAGACCCGTACGGTTTGGCATGATCACCTTCTGTTAATCTTTTTCTGCGGGTTACTTTTTGTTCTGTTAATTTGACTGCATGGCGGAGACAGAGAGAGGGAGAGAGAGAGAAGCCTTGGCAGTTTTTTTTAGCGGGAGAAGAGTTGCATGGAAACAAATCTTGCCCGGATCTGATAGATATTTCTTCCACAACAAGATAGTATCTTACTGGAGGCAAAGGAAAATTACATAAACCGGTCAAGAGAATAGAGACGGAGAGAGGAGTCTAGATAGTATTTTTTTTCCCCATTGCATGTGAAAGCACATACCCAAAACATCCAATCAAAGCATTCCAAACAAATCAATACTGTAGCATTATTTTTCTGTACAAAAATGTACTAACCAATCTCCTAATGAAGGCCCCAGAATAATCATGCATGGCAAGATATGCTAATTTTTTTTGTTAGCTTACCAAGCTGACCGCTTATAAAAATATGATGCAACATGTAAATCAACGTTAATAATATGCAAAATAATTCGCGAAAAATATAACGTGAATAATATTTGGCAGCATGAGCGCCATATTTGCAGCAGACCTTTGGACTCACTCGGGGCATGTCACGTGTGTGTTTGCTGTGAACCAAATGTGTGTTTGTGGCATATTGAAGGAATCACTAGTAGAAAAGGGGGCAATGGTCCAGGCCGGGTCAGCCCATTAGTCCCGGTTCAATCCAGAACCGGGACCAATGGGGGCATTGGACCCGATTCGTGAGCCCCGGAGGCCAGCCGGGCCACGTGGGCCATTGGTCCCGGTTCGACTGGACCTATTGGTCCCGGTTGGTGGGACGAACCGGGACCAATGGGCCTCGCTCCTGGCCCATCACCATTGGTCCCGGTTGGTGGCGTGAACCGGGACCAAAGGCTGCCCTTTAGTCCCGGTTCGTGGCACGAACCGGGACCAATTAGTTGCCTATATATACCCCTCGCCCGCGAGCAGAGCACTCACAGTGCTCTGTTTTTCGTGGCCGGCGAGGGGAGAGCTTTGTGGTGCTCTAGCTCACCTCCTATGCACACGAGGTGTTCGATGGAATGCCCGAGCCACATTACTTAAGCTTTCTCCTCTTCAAACTCGACCTCCAAGCTCCATTTTCCTCAATATTGGTCTAGGTTTAGCGGTCCGTCACGTCCCGTCCCCGTCTTCACCGCCGTCGATCGCCTGCGCCGATCTCGTCGCCGGCACCACCGTGGTGAGCCTCTTGTTCTTATCTTCTTTCTCAAAGGAAAAAAAATTCTTACTTGTATGTTTATATAGATACTTGTATAATTTTCTTACTTTTATTATTGCATCTTATATAGTGCGATGGTTTTGGTATCCGCCCCCGTCGGCCCTTGTCCTGTCTATGATTCGGATGTGGTATATATTATCTTTTCATAACTATTGGTTCATTTATTGTTTATGACAATTATGCCGACCAACGTGACATAGATTTTATTTATCTAGGAGGTTGTTGAACCGGAAATTCCAACCGACCCTATTGTCGAGAGGTCAAATTTAGTTGAAGAAGAAAACAATTTGTTAGAGGAAAAAAATAGAAAAATTGAGGAGGAGAAGATGATATTGGAGTTGCATGTTGCGGATGTCATCGATGATCACAAGATCAAGATGGATGCAATGCGCTTGAAGATTAGAAAGATTAAAAAACATGCCATTCATACCGAGGCTTGGTATCATTATGCCGTTGGATCAGTTGTTACATTGGTTGCGATTATGATCGCATTTGTTTTCGCATTGAAATGTTTTACATAGTTTCAGTGTATGGTTTAATTAATTTAGATGCTCTGCAGAGCTTTATGTTGTTAGATGAGAACTATGTATGTACTTTGGTTTTAATGTGGTGATGAACTTCTATTAATTTGGTCACTTAATTATCTATTTATGATGTTCTGTAATGATTTTTGACACACTTAATTATATATAATGCACGCAGATGAACCGGCAATGGATGTACGGTTCAAGACACACCTCCGAGTACATTAAGGGCGTGCATGATTTTCTCGAAGTGGCTGAGGCAAACAAGCAGAATGGTTTTATGTGTTGTCCATGCCCTATATGTGGGAATACGAAGTCTTACTCTGACCGAAAAATCCTCCACACCCACATGCTTTACAAGGGTTTCATGCCACACTATAATGTTTGGACGAGGCACGGAGAAATAGGGGTTATGATGGAAGACGACGAAGAAGAAGAGTATGATGACAACTATGTGCCCCCTGAATACGGTGATGCTACTGAACATCAAGAGGAACCAGACGATGTGCACGATGATGCTGCAATGGGCTAAGCTGCTGAAGATCAAGAGGAACCAGACGATGTGCCCGATGATGATGATCTCCGCCGGGTCATTGTCGATGCAAGGACGCAATGCGAAAGTCAAAAGGAGAAGTTGAAGTTCGATCGCATGTTAGAGGACCACAAAAAAGGGTTGTACCCCAATTGCGAAGATGGCAACACAAAGCTCGGTACCATACTGGAATTGCTGCAGTGGAAGGCAGAGAATGTTGTGCCTGACAAAGGATTTGAGAAGCTACTGAAAATATTGAAGAAGAAGCTTCTAAAGGATAACGAATTGCCCGACAGTACATACGCAACAAAGAAGGTCGTATGCCCTCTAGGATTGGAGGTGCAGAAGATACATGCATGCCCTAATGACTGCATCCTCTTCGGCGGTGCGTACAAGGATCTGAACGCATTCCCGATATGCGGTGCATTACGGTATAAGATCAGATGAGATGACCCTGGTGATGTTGACGGCGAGCCCCCCAGGAAGAGGGTTCCTGCGAAGGTGATGTGGTATGCTCCTATAATACCACGGTTGAAACGTCTGTTCAGAAACGGAGAGCAGGCCAAGTTGATGCGATGGCACAGTGAGGACCGTAAGAAAGACGGGAAGTTGAGAGCACCCGCTGACGGGTCGCAGTGGAGAAAAATCAAGAGAAAGTACTGGGATGAGTTTGCAAGTGAGGCAAGAAACGTATGGTTTGCTTTAAGCGCGGATGGCATTAATCCTTTCGGGGAGCAGAGCAGCAATCACAGCACCTGGCCCGTGACTCTATGTATGTATAACCTTCCTCCTTGGATGTGCATGAAGCGGAAGTTCATTATGATGCCAGTTCTCATCCAAGGCCCTAAGCAACCCGGCAACGACATTGATGTGTACCTAAGGCCATTAGTTGAAGAACTTTTACAGCTGTGGAATGGAAACGGTGTACGTACGTGGGATGAGCACAAACAGGAGGAATTTAACCTAAAGGCGTTGCTGTTCATGACCATCAACGATTGGCCCACTCTCAGTAACCTTTCAGGACAGACAAACAAGGGATACCACGCATGCACGCACTGTTTACTTGACACCGATAGTATATACCTGGCAAGCTGCAGGAAGAATGTGTACCTGGGCCATCGTCGATTTCTTCCGACCAACCATCAATGTCGAAAGAAAGGCAAGCATTTCAAAGGCGAGGCAGATCACCGGAAGAAGCCCGCCATGCGTACCGGTGATCATGTACTTGCTATGGTCAATGATTTACACGTAATCTTTGGAAAGGGTCCCGGCGGACTAGCTGTTCCGAGTGACGCTGGGGGACACGCACCCATGTGGAAGAAGAAATCTATATTTTGAGACCTACCCTACTGGAAAGACCTAGAGGTCCGCTCTTCGATCGACGTGATGCACGTGACGAAGAACCTTTGCGTGAACCTGCTAGGCTTCTTGGGCGTGTATGGGAAGACAAAAGATACAGCTGAGGCACGGGAGGACCTACAACGTTTGCACGAAAAAGATGGCATACCTCCAAAGTAGTATGAAGGTCCTGCCAGCTATGCTCTTACCAAAGAAGAGAAGGAAATCTTCTTTGAATGCCTGCTTAGTATGAAGGTCCCGACTGGCTTCTCATCGAATATAAAAGGAATAATAAATATGGCAGAGAAAAAGTTTCAGAACCTAAAGTCTCATGACTGCCACGTGATTATGACGCAACTGCTTCCGGTTGCATTGAGAGGGCTTCTACCGGAAAACGTCCGATTAGCCATTGTGAAGCTATGTGCATTCCTCAATGCAATCTCTCAGAAGGTGATCGATCCAGAAATCATACCAAGGCTAAGAAGTGATGTGGTGCAATGTCTTGTCAGTTTCGAGCTGGTGTTCCCACCATCCTTCTTCAATATCATGACGCACGTCCTAGTTCATCTAGTTGACGAGATTGTCATTCTGGGCCCCGTATTTCTACACAATATGTACCCCTTTGAGAGGTTCATGGGAGTCCTAAAGAAATATGTCCATAACCGCGCTAGGCCAGAAGGAAACATCTCCATGGGCCATCAAACAGAGGATGTCATCGGGTTTTGTGTTGACTTCATTCCTGGCCTTAAGAAGATAGGTCTCCCTAAATCGCGGTATGAGGGGAGACTGACTGGAAAAGGCACACTTGGAAGGGACTCAATAACATGCAGGGGCGGATATTCTTGGTCTCAAGCACACTACACAGTTCTACAGAACTCTACCTTGGTGATACCTTATGTCGATGAACACAAGAACAGTCTGCGCTTCAAACACCCGGAGCAGTGCAACGACTGGATTACATGTGAACACATCAGGACTTTCAGCAATTGGTTGGAAGCACGTATCAGAGGTGACAACACTGTTTGTGATGAGCTGTACTTGTTGTCCAGGGGACCATCTTTGACTGTATTGATTTGGAAAGGATACGAGATAAACGGGAATACATTTTACACGATTGACCAAGATCAAAAGAGCACCAACCAAAACAGCGGTGTCCGCTTTGATGCAACAACCGAGAGGGGAAAGGACACATATTATTGTTACATAGTGGACATATGGGAACTTGACTACGGACATGATTTTAAGGTCCCTTTGTTTAAGTGCAAATGGGTCAATCTGTCAGGAGGCGGGGTACAGGTAGACCCACAGTACGGAATGACAACAGTGGATCTGAAAAATCTTGGGTACACTGACGAACCGTTCGTCCTAGCCAATGATGTGGCACAGGTTATCTATGTGAAGGACATGTCTACCAGACCGAGAAAGAGAAAAGATAAGGAAGCGAATACATCATACTATGAGCCAAAGCGCCATGTAGTTCTTTCAGGAAAAAGGAACATCGTGGGAGTGAAGGACAAGACAGACATGTCTGAAGATTATGAAAAGTTTCATGAAATTCCTCCCTTCAAAGTCAAGGCTGACCCCAGCACCTGATAAACGATGAAGATTATCCATGGTTACGGCGCAATAAGCAAATGACACAAGCGAAGAAAAAGTGAAGACTTTCTCCCGCAACTATTATGATGATACCATGCCAACTTTGTAACTGACGAGTATGATACCATTGTCCGTTTTGTACATGCACATGCTACGTGGGTCAATTTATGATACCATGCCAACTTTCAACTTTTTCAGAGTTCATTTGAAATGCTTTAATGTCTTATGGTTCGGCCCTCGTAATAATTAAAAATAGCAACAATAAGTATTTTGTTGTAAGTAGAAACAAAATAAAATAAATAAAGCAAGAAAGAAAACAAAAAAAAGTGTTTTCAAATTTGAAAACTAATGGCACTAACAGAAAGTTTATAATTTTCCTAAAACTAAAAGCAAAAAGAATTGAAAAATAAAGCAAAAAACAAAAGAAAAATAAATAATGCAGAAAACAAAACAAAAAAACAACAATAAGTATTTTGTTGTAAGTAGAAACAAAATAAAATAAATAAAGCAAGAAAGAAAACAAAAAAACAAAAAAAGTGTTTTCAAATTTGAAAATTAATGGCACTAACAGAAAGTTTATAATTTTCCTAAAACTAAAAGCAAAAGGAATTAAAAAATAAAGCAAAAAACAAAAGAAAATAAATAATGCAGAAAACAAAACAAAAAAACTGGAAAAAAATAAAAATAGCAACAATAAGTAAAGAAAACAAAAAAACAAAAAAATGCCTCTACTCGGCCCCCACGGCCTGAATACGACATGAAACCCTACTATGGGCCAGGATTCAGGCCCGCAACAGGCCCAGAAGGCCCATCAGGCAAAGCAATAGCAAGTAGGCCCGAAAGACTGCGGTGGAGAGGTGCTCGAGAGGGGTGCGGTAGTGGGGCTTATAAACCACTGCGCGCCCCTCTCAATTAGCGAGGTGGGACTAAACTTTGGCCCCGAGGCAGGCAGCACATGGGCCTTTGGTCCCGGTTGGTGGCACCAATCGGGACTAAAGGGGGAGGCATTGGCCCCGGTTGGTGGCACCAACCGGTACCAAAGGCCGCCGGTTCCCGCCCTTTGGGCTGCCGAAAAAGAGGCCTTTGGTCCCGGTTGGTGGCACCAACTTCTTCCCCGACGCCCCCTGCTCCTCCTCGTCGCCGTCACCGCCCGACGCCCCTGCTCCACCTTGCCGTCGCCGCCGCCACCGATGCCGTCAGGCTGCTCGCCTGAGCCGTTGCCGCTGCCCCCTGTGAGCACAGCCTGCTTCCGCGCCCCTCCCGTCTCGCGCCCCTGCGCGGCCACCGCGCGCCGCCCCTGTCCCTGCGCGGCCGCCGCGCCGCCGCCCCTGCCCCGCGCGGCCGCCGCGCGCCGCCCCGCCGCCCCTGCAATTTCCATAGCAATTTTTTGCATTTTTTTGTGTATATGTGTTTGTATGTGTATATATATGTGTGTGTACATGTTCATAGTATTTTTATCATAAGTGTATTTTTTTTGTTCATTGCATTTTTTTCATATATATAATGTATATATGTATGTGGTAGCTATATATATGATGAATGGATGTGGCTATATATGTATGTATGAATATAATGTTCATAGCATTTTTTTGTTAATATATGTTTTTTCATTTATGTATTAATTTTTTATTTAGGTTGTTAGTAGATATCGATTTTAGGTTAGTGCATTTTAGGTTAGTGTAGAGGAGAAAGTAAAATAAGGAAAAGGAAGAAGGAAGAAGAAGAAGAAAAAGAATGAGAGGAAAAAGGAAAATAAGAAGAGGAAGAAGAGGAGAGGAAGAAGAGGAGAAATAAATAAGAAGAGGAAAAAAGAAGAAAAAGAAGAGGAGAAGAAGAAAGGAATAGAGGAGAAGAAGAAAAAATAGAATTTTTTTTCTATTTTTTCTTCTTCTCCTCTATTCCTTTCTTCTTCTCCTCTTTTTTTTTTCTTCTTCTTCCTTCTTCCTTCTTCCTCATTTCTTCCTTTTCCTTAATTATTTTCCTTTCTCGTCGTTGTCGCGTCGTTGTCGATATAACCACCTCGAGATAACTTTGACATGAGGGGCGGTCGATATATATACCCCCTCTCGACCGTGATATCTTATACAACGGCAGTACCCCCCCACCCCCCTCGGCCCTCTCGCTCGACCAAAACTCTCGAGGACACCCAAACCCTAGAGAGAAA
>NC_041385.1:793927587-793968689 GCF_002162155.2 Triticum dicoccoides | reverse complement strand
CATCTGTACCATGTTTGAATAATAATTGACATGTTGTAAATATTTGCAGAAACTATGGAGCACTCCCGAGACGAAGAAACAGAAGCGATGTTGGGGGACATAATCACAAATGGAAGTGATGAAGTTGCGTCATTTCTCCTCGACACCGATGATCAGCTGGAAGAACTGGGTGAAGAAGAGGGCTATGTTCATGATGGCTTCGGCCCATTAATGCCGGTACAAGAAGAGGACTATGTTCATGA
Organism: Triticum dicoccoides; assembly: GCF_002162155.2. Classification (NCBI taxonomy): domain Eukaryota; kingdom Viridiplantae; phylum Streptophyta; class Magnoliopsida; order Poales; family Poaceae; genus Triticum; species Triticum dicoccoides. The sequence goes on along the minus strand of NC_041385.1, from coordinate 793,968,447 downwards.
TGGCTCCGGTGACACAATGGAGGTACAAGAAGGAGACCGTGCTGACTGCTTCGGTGACCGAACTGAGTCCGGCCAGGTATATATATTAGTTAAGCCCGTGCTGACTAGTTAATTGATGCTTCCATTGTTTTGGTATATGTACACATATTAATTACTCTCGTCTTCCTTCTTTATAATTTCTAGCCCTCCGGATCGAGCACAACTTCGGTAAGGAGACGAGGCCCGAAGAAAAAGTTGAGCTCGGATGAAAAGTTTGAGATCATAGAAATCGCGCCCGACGGCGAACCGATTGAACCCATCCAGACAAGGAAGGCATTTTCTGCTCAGTGCGGGGTTCTTGTTAGGGACAAGACCCCGATCAGCATCCAGCAATGGTATAAGCCTAAGGAGGAAGACCCTAAGGTGTCTTATGTCAGTGATATGCAGAAAGAAGATCTTTGGACTGAGCTGAAGGCAAATTTCACCCTACCGCCAGAGGAGGATCCGGAGAAGCCAGTTAAAGAGCCATTAATCAAGTATTCTGCTCTTAAGAAGATGGCAACCCTAATGAGGAGGTGGAGGAAAGATCTGAACCAGTTTGTCGAAAAAAAAGACACCAGAATTCATCGGCAAATATGAGAAGATCAAAGATCACTAGCCCGCATTTGTGGCCCACAAGACATCGGAAAAGAGTAAGAAGATGTCGGCGACAAACAAGAAAAATGCTACGAATAAGAAGCTTCACCATCGCACGGGGTCAGGTGGCTACCTCAAAGCCCGGCCTAAGTGGTCCAGGGTTGAGCATGATCTGCTTGAAAAAGGGATCGAACCAGAGACAATGTACTGGCCAGACCATTGCCGGACTTGGTTCTTCGGGGCTGGCGGAACCTTGGACCCTGTAACAGGGAAGTGCCAGTGGACGGACGAGCAACTGCAAATACTAGTCAAGAACCTTCGACACTATATCGATGCAGCGCAGCGAGGGACGTTCCTTCCAAACAGGGAGAAGGACGAGCTCACAATGGCCCTTGGGAATCCTGAGCACCCTGGACGGACACGAGGCACGCCAGGCTCCATTCCGTGGAAGGTTGGTTTTCCGGACGCAGGGGGTTACAAAACCCACAAGAGGAGGAAGAAACTGGAGCAGGACCAACTGCAGGCGCTGCACGAAAGGGTAATGGGGCTAGAGGAACGAGAAGAGGAACGAGAAGCAGAAGATCGCAGCAAACGACCTGCCGAAGCTTCCCTCGAAGCTACCCCGCCATCTCAGCGGAGAAGCAGCGTGGCTTCCACCGAGCTGCTTCAGCCGGAGCATGTCTTGACGGCTCCTGCCAGCTATCCCGTGGATGGTATCACGGAGTCTCAACATTGCCACATTATGGCGCGATGGATGAATTTGAAGGTCAAGTCGGCTGTTGGCCAAGTTTATCCTAGTGGACCCGACACAACTTATCACTGCCAGCCGATTCCAGAAGGATATGCTAAGGTGATGGTGGATGAAATAACGGAGGGATTTGAGGACCTCCCGCTTGAGCACCCTACCGGTGAAGGGGAGACTAGGCTGGGTTCTGCTTTGAAGACTCCATGCCTATGGCGGAAGGAGCTCATCAACCTTCCGAACTGGACGCCTCCGCCTCCTCCTCCTCCGGCGAGTCAGGGCACTCCACCTCCTCCACCGCCTCCTCCTCCGGCGAGTGACGATCAGGGCACGCATGGCGGCACTCCACCTCCTTCTCCGGCACGTGGCAGCACTCCGTCTCCTTCTCCGCCTGCGCCGGCGCTCCCGAGCAGCCAGCAGCCTCCTCCTTCTCCGTCTCGCCAGCAAGGGCGGAAGAGACCCGCCGCCGCCCCGGCTGCTCCGGCGCATCATACTCCTTCTCCTCTGCCTCATAAGCAAGCACGAAAGAAGACAGACGCCGCAGCCGCTCCGTCTGCTCTGGCGTCTAGCAGCACAACCAGAGGCGGGAGGCAATACAAATACGGTCCATCTCTCAAGCCTCTAGAGAAGTTACCGTACGAGAGGTCCGAGGAGGAAAACGATACGATTGTGAGGACCCACGTGAAGGAGTTCTTTGAAGGGGTGAAAGCAAAGAGACATCCACCTCCGGAGGAGAAGGTAGATCCGGTGAAAGCAAAGCGCACTATCGATGCCCGGAGGAAACCACCAAAGTCTCCGCCAAGAACCAACTATGAGCGCATTACTGAACAGACATATCTCCAAGCCCAGCGGTCGGGAACTACTGTCAGTGATAAAAGGTTAAAAGAACGAGCAAAGGGGAAAAAATGCCCAGCTCGGTGAACAAGCACAGCAATCGTGCCCCCCACTCAATGTGTCTAATGCTCCGGGGACGGTGGCCGGTTATGGCAATCTTGAAGATTACCTGCCTGACGATGCACTTCCTGATTTCATGGCGGTGGACGAACACAGATACGAGTACAGGAAGCCTCTCGTCAAAGATGAAAAATCTCTGACAACAAGGATGCGAAGATTCCATAGTTGGTACATGAAAACCTGCAGAGAGTCTGAGGGGACGAACAGTTTGTATCTGAACATTAAAGAGGAGCACGACCTCGTTTCAAATGATCTGTTGTGTGTTCCATTTGATGAGTTCTTCGCGTTCTTCAATCAAAAGGCCCTCGATAAATTAATGGTCTTTTGCTACTACCTGTAAGTACTATTTCTGTCATTAAGTCTCTATATATAGCTCGGGTCTTTCATTGCATGTATTTATAATTAATTATCCTTAATATATTATGCAGATTGAAGATTGTCGAGTGCAAAAAACAAGAAATTTATGATATTGGGTTCATTAACACAAATATCCTAGATGTATTTCTGGTTGAAAAGAACGTCAAAGAGGCTGAGGACAACTTGCTACGATTGTTGATCAAAAATCAAAACAAAGATACCATACTCTTTCCTTACAACGGCAAGTGAGTGTTACTGTCATGTGCATATTCGGTTTCCCTTATTACTCGAGCGAGGTTATAGTAATGTAATTGATGAGTTATGCATGCGTGCGCAGGTACCACTATATTCTTCTGGAGATTAAGCTTGAGCAGGGACTAGTAACCGTCTTAGACTCGAGACGGAAAGATCCCGAAACCTATGCGGACATGACTGAAATGCTCGGCAAGTAAGTTCAATCGATCATTATCGCACCATATCGGCAACTTTTTGTTCATTTCCTGATATCTCAAGTAATGATAATTATTTTCTTTGTCTTGCAGGGTTTGGAAACAGTTCACCGTAGAAGCTCTGGGACTGCCGAAGGAGCTGCGATATACATACCCGAAAGTAAGTACTACCGGGCTAGCTAGTTGCGCGCATCTCCCGTTGATTCTATAGCTATACTTTCATCAATGCCATTTATAATGCTTCATTATCAGTTTGATTGACCTCTATTTCTCGTAAAGTGCTTGTGGCAGGAGGAAGGGAATGATTTCTGTGGATACTACATGTGCGAGTTCATCCACACCGCGACTTTGAAAAACAAGCGGGGCTACTCTAAAAGACAATATGAAGTGTGTAAGCAATAATATTCACAATTTCATTTTATTACACCATCATTTCTGTTGAGTTTCATTCATATATATGTATTAATTAACCCCCTTCTTCAAATTAGACGTGGCAGATGCGGAATGAACTCCTAGAACCAGATCGCATGAAAGCAATTCAAGAGGAATTGGCGGGATTCTTTCTTGACCACGTCATCAGTAAAGCCGGAGAATACCATGTGGAAATTGATTTCAAATGCTAGGGGTTTGTAATTAAGAGATCTAATACATATTGTACATGTATGTAGCCAGTAGCGTTGGATACATGATACGAAAACTTGTTGTTCGACCAATCTCTCGGAGAAGGAGAGGTCGATTGATCACTTCTCTCGGTATGCATGACGAACTTTTGTACTGAATGGTTCTCTCGATCACTTATGTATATATAGTACGTAGCGTCGACCAAGCACGAACATAAGAGAGGACACTTCTCTCCATTAATTAGCTAGCTAACACAGTATATAAAACACCTAAATTAACCCCCCAAAACCCCCAACCCCCCTCCTTTAAAAAAAACAAAAACCCCAGCCACTGGAATGCTGACGCGTGGATGCCTTTTGGTCCCCGTTGGAGCCACCAACCGGGACCAAAGGCCCCCTGACTGGGCTCGGCGCACAGGGCCACGTGGAGGCACATTGGTCCCGGTTCGTGTTTGAACCGGGACTAATGGGTGGAGGTATTAGTAACGACCCATTAGTCCCGGTTCATGAACCGGGACTAAAGGCCCTTACGAACCAGGACTATTAGGTGTTTTTCTACTAGTGAACGAAAGCCAAATCGCGGGATCCCAACCGGGCCTATCCACCCGCGGATAAAGTTTCCCCAAAGCCAGGTAACATGGAGGGGGGGTCACTTTTTGGTCCGACTCCAGCTACTCCATGGATCCACGACATAAGCTCGACAACCTTCGACCAAGGGCGGATGAGAAGCAGTGGGAAGGGTGGTAGGATGGTGGGAGGGGTGTTGTGAGAGGAAAGGTCGCGGAGGGAGGGTGGCTTTAAGTGTATCTCCAAATTGCAAGTATTGTCAGCATAGAACATCAGAGATGACGGTTCCCACTAAAGCAATGGCTCAACATTTCCAGGTTAAATTTAATCATAATTATTTCAAGAAGAAAACTTTGAAGATGATAATATAGCCACACGGCGCCACCAGTTTGTTTGTGTGTCAGCAAATTTGGTTCCATGTTTTCCAATAGCTGGTCATCACTTGTTAGAGCAAGAACAATCTGACCTTATTTTAAGAAAGTGGTTAGAACTTGGTTTAAGCAAACTCAATTTGCTTTACCATTAATTTTGGTGGAAACTGTCATGACCTCGGTAGCCATGTGGCTTTGTAGAAACTGTCATTACTAGAAGCCATGACCTTGGTAGCCCTGTGTACATGATTAGAATGTAAGGAAAAAGTTGGATTAGCTCCAACCCTGTCATTCTTCACATCATTTTCGGTTGAGAAAAGGTTTCCTTGGGTTCCCCGCGCTTGTGTGTTTGGAATGGATCCCAATGACCATGGTGTGTGTGGTCGTTAGGCCTTGTACAATGGGAGATGCTTAGAAAAATAAACCGAGTTTTTCTGAAGCACCAGTGCCTATTTCTACAGGAGAGATGCTTAGTTAAGCGTCTATCCTGTACAAATAAGCACCGGTGCTTAAGGAAAGCCTGGTTTATTTCTCTAAGCACCTCCCCTAAGCACCTTGCATTGTACAAGGCTTTAGACTGTCATGTTGGACAAGAGAGTACACGGTCAATAAAATCTTGCTACTCAGTAAACATGAGTTGTAAGCGAGACACATGCTATTTGTGTGTTTTCAACCCTCGTTCCTAAGTTATTTATTTTCAACTAAATAATAGGCATTCTTTTTTTGCGGGGTAAAATGAGATGCAAATGGTTGTGAGATTCGGTGACCCGCATTCCTCTGATTCTTAACATTTTTCTGGGACCATCATCTAGTTCTGAACTCCTATAGTGAGAAAAGATACAAAATCTCAATGAGTATTTATGCAAGAAGAAATTCTTCGAAGACTTATGTTGCACAAGTGGTGTGGCTGTGTCATCATGTAGCTAAAACTGATGTTGAAGTGACATGCATGCTGGTGCATGTGTCAAGGGGCGCACTCTCGTCGATTCGTCATCGGTCTGTTTATGCAGTAGTAATGATAGTGCATGTGAAAAGAGAAAATCTCCTATGCACGGGATATCCCTTGTATATCTCAGCCAAGGTTCAAAATATTGTATATTGGGTTCGTATCGGTTTGGTTTGAACATATCAGAGGAAATATCCAGATTTTATTCAATATTCTTGTTCAAAGATCTCTTTTTATTAAAATCAAAATTTATGGTGCCACCGTTCTAGCATAATGAATTTAATTCGTAACTTATGAGCTGGTTAGTTAATAATTGTTTAAGATAGATTGACAAAATCCTCACTCTAAGATTAAGAATAATACGTTATATATGTGTTCTATCAAATATTATCTATGACTTTGATAATATGATGAAGTTGTAAATATGTAATCTATTTTTCACCGCTTTACAACAAATAGTTGTGTTCATCGACGTACTGGTCTATATCTGCGGGCATACCGGGCCAGATATTGGCCATACGGTTGATATTTTGGTCCATGTCGGATGATATGTGTGATAATGATATTTACAAAATGATATGTTATGTTTATATCGGTAGAGCCCAAAAACTAATATATCAGTCATATCGACCTAGATTTAAAAGCTTGATCCCAGCCCTCTGTTTGGCTGAAGATTCCAATGCATGTATGCTTATCTTCTTAACATGCATGTTGCTATGGACTACTTTTGGGGGGGCCCACGCATGCATGCTGTCAAAGAATTGCATGCTCCACCCATCCCATGTTTCATACGTTTTCATTTCACTCTTAAATTTCAATATATTATTAACCGAAAGACCTAATTAAGTTTTGTTTGCATATTTGTGTTCCTTGTGACAAGGGCTTTGAAATAAGACCAATTTTCAATATGTTTTGACATGTTTTAAAGTTTTGCTAAGTTTCCATAGCCAAAACAGAACAAAAACTGACGACAAAATTTGTAAACTTCAAAAAATGTAGGGTTCCAACATTTTGATAAGTTTTCAAAAAGTAAATGAAACTTGGTAAAACTTGGTGAGACTTTGTAAACTTAATATTGCCACTATCAAGTTTTAATTTTTGAAACTTGGTAAAATATATATTAAAATATCTCTAAATGTATTCAAAATTTGTCTTATTAGAAAGTACGTATTGCAATGAACATGAATATGCAAATGAAAATTAATTTGGACTTTCGGTTCAAAAGATGTAATAGATATATATTTTTAAGGTAAAATAAAAACATGGGAGTTGGGATGGTGAGGCATGCCCAAAAGTTGCATGCAGGCGCCCACCCAAAATAATCAATGGCTAGTCCATGCAGGGGACCTCCAGGATCATTATTTTGGTGCGTGCACATAAGTGTAGATTTTTCTCTATGATTGTAGAAAAGTTTGTAGCAGATCAAATTGGCCACATTTGACATATTTCATCAACAGAAAGAAGTTTTTCTTTCACTTTAGCTATATGTACATCACTCATTTTTTGAATTTAGGCAAGCCAATTTTCTGGACATTGATTCTTTTGTGAAGATTCGTATTATTTTCTTTCTTAAGTTGTTTCATGGCTTCTTAAGCAGATGTTTGACTTCTCCCTGTTTGGGGAAACAAATTTTTTTGCTTAGCCTGCATTTTTGACCTGCCCCTGTTTGGGGTAAGTTAGGTTTTCTATTGGTCTTGAAGCCTATTACACATTGTCTATTTTTATATGTTTTTTGTTTTGATTTATTTTTATTTTGGTTGATTTTCCTTTTTCCTATGTGGGTATTTTTGGCATAGTGGATGAGTGGAAATGTATACACACAAGTAGTGAAGTACTATACGTTATGTGTGTAACTTAAACTAAAGAGTGAAAATTGCCCTAATATATATGTTTATTTTTTGTGTATAAAAAAGTAAAATTTAGTGCAAAGTTGTCTGCAAGTTATTTAATGTTTTTAAATTTTATTTCTTCTTAAAGTATAATAATAATGACACTAATTCACTCTTCCTTACAAATTCATTATTTTTATTTGGTCTTTTATTTTCTTTCTTTTTAAGGGTAATGCCAATACCATTAGTTCATTCATTCTTACCAAACTACCTTTTGCGTAACTCCTCTATAATATGTTTATTCATGCATATTACAAAAAACACACTTTTGTGTAAATTATATACAAATTCATCAGTTTTTATTTATTTATATTCTTAAAGGGTAATATCAATGCCACTAATTCATTTTTCCTTAGACAATTCACTATTTTTTATTTATCTTTTTTCTTCAAGGGCAATATGAATGCCACTAATTTATTCCTTCTTAAGAATCTCCTTCTTGCAAAAATTCCACAGTTATATGCTTTCCTATGTGAAAACATCTCTTTAAATTGTGTGCAAATTTGTCATTATTATTTTATTTAATTATTATTAGTTTTCTCAAAAGGTAATACACTAATGCCACTAGTTCATTCTTCATTGGAATTTTATTTTATTTTACTTTATAATTTATTTTATTTATTTTTATCGGACCAATATCAATGCCACTAATTTGTTTCTTGTTAGATAAATTCTTTTTTGCAAAAAAAATTACTATTATATGTGCATTCTTGCATGTTATTAAATAAGTACAGTTAATGTGTAAATTTTGTGGCAATTTTATTATTATTTGTTTTATTTTACCAATGCTACTAATTAATTCTTCCTTATAAATATCATTATTATGAAAAAATATTGTTGTTAATTTACTATGTTTTTCTTTAAAGGAATACCAATGCCACTAATTTATTTTTTCTTAAGAAAATTCTCTTTGCAAAAGTTCCATTATTACATGCATATTATTGCATACTCTAAAAAAGCAAAAACACATTGTACATTGCTTGCAAATTTTGTCATTGTTTGTTTTAGATTTGTTCCAATTTCTTTCTTTCTAAAGTGTAATACCAATGCCATTAATTCATTCTAGCTGACAAAACCTCATTTTTGAGCTTTTCATTTCATTTTCTTTCATCTTAAAAGGTACTCCCTCCGTCCGAAAATACTTGTAAGAGAAATGGATGTATCCATTTTATCCATTTCTCCGACAAGTATTTATGGACAAAGGGTGTAATACCAAAGCCACTAATCCATTATTTCTTAGAAAACTTTATTTTTTTTATTTTTTATGCTGTTTTTTATTTCATTGGTTTCTTATTTAATGGTTATTGCAATGCCACTAATTCATTCCTTCTTTGGATTTTTTTTGGTAAAAATTGGCTTTTAGATGCTTATTCTTGTTCATTATAAGAAAGCACGATTTCTGTGTAAATTGTGTGCATATTTGTTGTTATTTTTCTATTATTCATTTCTGTATTCTTAAAGGGTAATACAATTGCCACAAATTAATTCTTTCCTAGTAAACTTCATTGTTTTAGTTTTTTTACATTTTCTTTTCTCTTAAAGGGTAATATGAAAACCACTAATTCTTTATTTACTAGACAACTTCCATATTTGATTTTGATTTTTATTTCATTTTCTTATGGAAGTTCTTTTTTCTGGAATATTGCACTGTTATATGCATATTTTTGCATATTACAAAAAAGTGCAATTTCTGTGTAAATTGTGGGCAATTTTTCATGTTGTTTTATTATTTTCATTTTCAGTATTTTGTAGTTAATACCAATGCCAGTAATTCATTCTTCCTTACAAACAATATTATTTTAATTTTGTTTAGTTTTTATGTGTGCCAGTAATTCTTAGAAATAGTTTCTGCAAAACTTTCACCATTATATGCTTATTCTTGCATATTATAAGAAAACACAACTTGCGTGCAAATTTTGTCATTATTTGATTTATTTTTTGTTATTTTCTTTATTTTTAGGGTAATACCAATGCCACTAATTCAATTCTTTTTTTTGTGAAACTTCCACTATTATCCTTATTCTTGCATGTTATAAAAAATCCCAATTTCTGTATAAAACTTTGTGCTAATTTTGTACTTATTTGATTGAAACTATATATATTTATATTTCTTTTTTATGGCTACTTTTGATGCCACTTGTAAGTAACTTATTCATTATTATTTTTTGGAAAACTTCATGTTTTCTTTATTTTCATTTTACTTCCTTTATTCTTTATGGTGACACTACCACACATATTAGAGTTTGAGGTGACCGACTCTTTCTCTTCTTTTGGTTGTCGGACTCACAACATACAGTAAAAGAAACCATGGTAGTTCGAATGTTATGGTAGTCTAACAATACTTAGAAAATATCGTGCCATAATATGGATGTTGTCAGTTTGTTCTTCCAGGGTCGAAAAACGTCGTAACCAGCATTTGATAGATTATCCAACCCCGAGCAATCTTAGTTATTGGTGGCGGTTCGGTTCGTTAGCAGGTATTTGTTTAGTCATTCAGATAGCGACTGGCGTTTTTTTAGTCAGTAAGAAGTAGAGTGGATTCTGAAACTCCAGCATTTAGGCCCGGATAGAATGGGTCCTCAAGCTTAGAATCATTTGGAAAACCTTTAAGAAAAGTCATCATCTTTTCATCCGGGTCTTTTGTTATATATGATGGGGGGAGGGGGTTGTGTGGTTGGAAGAAAGCCACGTTTCACTGCAAAGATGATCAGTAGCAATCTCTCCCTACCTATAGCATTTTTATAGATGCACTCCTGGCCGTAGGGATGTTTTTGACCAATGAGACGGATGCCTCTCCCACAAGGGCCACTAGCGCATTGTGCATGTATGTACTTACCCGCCGTCGATGACTAATCAAACGCCCCCACTCCGCCACGCCATTCTTGGGTGCTCGATCCGCAGCTCGCAACTATACCTATATATACGATATCTCTTTATTATTACCAAATTAACCAAGCAACTAGAGCTCTCATGCCCGCAAAAAAAAAAAACTAGAGCTCTCATGTCTCATCTGCTTCTTCATGCTCTTTGTCACAAACTCAGGTCAACTCTCTCCATGCAGTCCTTAACTGGAACAAGTTTGGGGTCATTCACCCCCAAAAAATGTTTTCAGTGGTCCCGTTTTCTTCTCTTGCAATACAAAAGAACTATAATTTTGGGGAGCAATGCTACATCCACGCAAAGTTACGGCGTTTACCCCGGGGGGATTGCCCAGTTGTCGTTTTTTCATTGGAGATGGGAGGGAAGGAGGGACCCACCCCTGTTGAAATAGGGGAGGTGGGGGGGGGTCCCAGTTGGCTTTTTTCATTGGAGATGGGAGGAAAGGAGGGACCCACCCCCGTTGGAATAAGAGGGGGGTGGGGTTGCCCAGTCGGCGTTTTTTCATTTGAGATAGGAGGGAAGGTGGGGCCCATCCCATTGGAATAAGGGAGGGGGAGGGGGTGACAGGATTAGAAGGAACGTTCCGTAGGTTTATTGCTTTTTTGGTGTTGATTTATTTGCCTTTGTGTATACATGCATGCATGCACTTCCAGTTTGAGCGTGAGTTCTGCACTTCTTCTTTTTTTAGAATCATGCGTGAGTTCTGTACTTCCGTTAGGATCGTTTCCGAGAAAATTTCTGCCACCGCGCTTTGCGTCTTTTTCGTTCCAAAAAAGCTGATCAAGGTTAATGTGCGTGACTGCGTGTGTGTGGTGTGCAGTGTGTCATCCTTGTACCAGCTAGCGAACGTTATCAAACTTGACGAACAAAGAGTACAATCAAGACACAATTATCCAAGTTCAACCCCGTATCGATCAAATTATCACACAACTTTAGACATCTCCATAGATGTTTCTGATTTAATAAATCTTCTGATGGTACCAATCTCATCACATTTTCATACGTATCACTAATATATACTGACATCAAAATACTTTCATACTGCTTGATATCAAACTGCATGCTCGTGCCGCATTATCGATCACTGCTTGCCGTCGATGCAGGGCTCCTCCTCCTCTTTCTTCGCCTCCGGCACGATGGTGACGCCGAAGAGCCTCACGCAGCCTGCTGGCACCGCCGGCGCCTGCAGTGGCGCAGCCGCCACTACGGCCGCTGGCGCCTGTGGCGCCGGCCTGGGGATCGCGAGCCCGAGGACGTCCGGGGGAAGGAGGAGGCGCGCCCGCTTCCTCGGCACGATGGGCTTGCCCTGGTAGTGCTTCCTCATGTGCCCCCCTAGCCGGACGCCGCTGGTGTAAACTTCGCCGCAGACCTTGCAGGTGTGGAGCTTCTCCGGCCTGGGACCGCCCGCGGCGTGGCCAATCGGGTCGTGCCCCGCGGCTATGGCTGCAGCGGCCTCCGCCGCGATGCGACGGTTCTTGTGGCCGGCGGCGTGGCCGCCCAGCCCCTGGTGCGTCGGGAACCACCGGTTGCACTCCTTGCACGAGAACCCACGCGGGGCGGCCGTGTCCCGGTGCGCGATGATGTGCAGCGGCCCGTGGAAGGCATGCCGCGGTGCCGCGGCCGCTAGTGGAGGGACGAAGGCATGCTGCTGTGCGGGGGCGGGCGGGTGGAGGTAGGAGGCGGCTGGCTCTGGTGCTGGTGTGAACGGCCGTGGGACGAGATCTTGCTGCGATGCAGGAGGCGCCGCGGCGATGTCGACTTGCTCTGGTACGGCGGCGGGCGGTGCTGCCCCTGCCACCACGATGGCCATGGACTGATCAGCAGTACTCTGACTTGGCTTCTGGACGCTGGCGCTGTTGCTGCTTCTGTCGCTGCTGGGGACGGCCTGCTCGCTGCTCGCCAGCTCCTCGACGGCAGTGGACGTAGACAGGGACACGTAGCCGCCCACCTTTTCCACGGCGCTCACCGTAGCAGACACCTTCTCCACCTCCTTGGGCTGCGCCAGCGCGTGGACCCTCATGTGCCCATGCACGGCGTTGGAGCTGCGGAACTGCCTGTGGCAGACGGGACAGGCCGGGAATATTGCGGTGACGGCAGCAGCATCGCTGCCATCGATGGTCCCGTCGGAGCCGAGCGAGAAAGTGGGCGACGACGCCTGGGTAATCGATCTTGATCTTGACCTTGACCCGGCGCTGGCACGGCCAATGACCACGTCGTCGAGGACAGGGCCGGGGCCTGGCCGCGCGACTGTGACCATCATCCCCTGGCGGTCGTCGTGGCGGTGCACTGGCTTTAGGTAGTAGCGCGCGTCCTCGTCGTCGGTGTCGGTGTCGGAGCCCGTGTAGTACCCGGAGACGACCTCGCCCTCCTCCATCTCACCCCTGCTGCACCACCGGCGCCGCGACTGGTGGCGATCACCGGAGCCGTCCATGGAAAGATACCAAGAAACCAGATCGGTCGATCGGCAGTGATGAGAGACGGAGAGAAAGAGAGACAGCCGAAAGAGAAGCTAGCTAGGGTTTGGCGTCGCTAGCTACGCTGCGCTCGAGACTTATGGCTTCGCTTGTGTTGTGGGGAGCTTTGGCTTTGGCTACTCCGCGCTTTGCTTGTGGGTGGAGGGAGACAGAGGAGGAGTGGGCTGCCTTATATGGATCGAGCTGCGGCGGCAAGGCGCAGTGCAAGGCCGAGACGGGGTAGAGATCGAGTAGGAGTCGGTAGAGTTTAAGCCAGCAGGGTCTCCGTGGCGCGCGCGACTGCGGGTGGTGGGTCGCGGCGGGAAGGGGAGGGAGTCCGCCTCCGGGATCGATCGAATTTGTTACACCAACGGAAAAAGGGATTCTCCTGCTGTTAATTTGGCAAGAGAGAGACCACCGTACGGGATCACTTTCTCTTAATTTTAGAGCGTGGCACAGAAGACAGGGAGATGAATCCTAGTCATAGAGGGAAACAAATCTTTCACCGGATTTGGTTGATATTTCTTCTCCAACAAGATATTTAAGTGGAGTCAAAGGAAGGAAAGTAAATTAAACCGGTGAAGAGAGTAGAGATAGAGAGGAGTAGTATCCTTTTAGGAGAACTGAGCTTTTAGTTTGCGGAGGCGCGCGGCCCCAGATAGGCCGCCGCATCCACCGTTGGATGTCACTTGAGCATTGCTATCATTTTTTTTCCATGGCATGTCCAAGGACATACCATAAACATCGATCCATTACTAACAAATCGATGTAGCATGAGAGAAAAATGTAACAAGGTCCCCGAGAACAATCATGCTTGGCAACATATGCTTTTTTTTTATCACAGTACAAACGCAGACGCTTATACACTCATTTCTATTAGCGCATATACACCCTATCACTATGAGCACTTTTGAGAGACTGAGCCGACACATCATGTTTATATTGACGAAGTCACCACAGACGCATTCATAGTCGACATGAGCGTCTCCTTTCACTGAATGCACATCACTGGAAGGCCTGCAATAAATCCAAGAAAATATGAGCACCAGAATCAAGTCTAAGACTTAAATTATGGTGGGCCAGGGATACAAGTCCTCCTAACCATCCAACCACATGTTGGTTCTCTCTTGGCAACATATGCTGCTACATTCAATCAATGTTTCCGATAACAGGGAGAATAATAATTCACAAAAGAGATAACATGAAGAATATAGTTTGCAACAGACCTTCGAACTCATGGGGGCATGTCACCCGTCCGCTTGCAGCAAACCAAATGTGGATTTGTAACATACTAAAGGAGTGTATTGCCATATCATCTGATCCCGACCTTATCCACCACCAGGGCGCGTTTTCCACAAAGCCATGCAAACATTGGGGGGAGGGGGGGGGGTCCATTTTTGGCTTCAATTGGAGCTATTCCACAGATCCATGTCATAAGCCCTCGGCAACCTTCGACCAATGACGGAGGAGGAAATATTGTGGGTAGGCCCGGTGGAAGAAGAATTGTGAGAGGGTGGGGCGCAGTGTCAATGTATCTCTGAATTGCAAATTTTGTTTGATTTTTGCAGGGAGATTTGCAAACATTGTTGCTGCCTTAGACTGCCTTAATAGATGACGGTTCTCACTAAAGCTATTGCCCACTATTTCTACGAGTTAAGTTTAATCATAATTGTTTCCAGAAGCAAACTTTGATGTTCATAATATAGCCAAACTACAGCCACCAGTTTGTCGGCGAATATTTAAATGTGGTTTCAAGAATTTTTTTTAACGCTGCACAGACGCATGTGCTCATATATATACACACGCATACACTTATTCCTATGAACACACACGCGCATACCCTACCACTATGAGCACTTTCGAAAGACTAAGACATCATACCATATTGAGAATAATGAAATCACCACATGCGCCTCGTAGTCGGTGAGAATGTCTCCTCCCACCGAACGTGCATCAGCGAGAATCCTGAAATAAATTCCGAAAAATGCGAGCACCAGGACTTCAACCCTGATGGGCTGGGATACAACTGTTTTCCTAACCATTCAACCACCAGTTGTTTCACACGTTTCTAGTTTTCTAACACCTGGTCATTACTTGTTACAGCATGAGCAATGTTAGTCGTTTTTAAGAAAATATTTAGAACCAGATTTAAGGAAGCTCAATTTGCTCAAACGTTATTTTTTACGCACTTACTCTTGTACACACATGCATATCAGAACATTATATTTCTTCACCATCGACTTCCTTTCACAATTTGTGTCTGCTTGGGGCCCACTTGTGATCAACTCTCATTTAGAACTAGGTGGTGTTTGTGCTGTACAAGAGCTGATTCCGGTAAAAATAATAGCAACGTGGTGATCAATGGCTAGACTCAGGTCTAAGCTTAGAACCATGTTTTGACCACAATTTAGTCCTTTATACAAGTTCTAAGTCTATATACATTCGCTATATGAGGTTGAATGGATAAAGCCGATCAGTTCCCAAGGTGTCAGATTATGTACGTGCTCTTGACACGGTACATCATAACAAGGGAACAAAGCGAGTTCAGTTTCTTAGAAAAACAAGCGAGTTCAAAACTTCAAATATCGTGCGGGTCCGCGGTTGCGTACGTACGTACAGGAAATCTATAAGCCCGCACCGATTGCCGCCACCACCACCCACGGGCAACCACAAACGTAGGGTCAGTTTGGTTGCAATCCTGGGAAGACACCCTGAGATGTGTCTGGACATTGTTTTTGGTTGGCTACCTGGATTCATGGATTACGTCCCTGGCCTGGAGCTCGCTGCAGCTAGATGAGCCTGGCTAGCTCCCAGGCAGATTGATTAGCCTGTCCAGGCTGACGGGAGCGGACGCCTGGGCTCCAGGCAGATGCAATTTTCGGCTCATTAGTACTTGCATGCTGCACTTGCTGCCAAATCAGCCTTCAAATCTAACATTTTATTATTTAATTGTTTGTCCCAGGCCATGCCCTCAACCAAACATCACATGTGCACACATGCCTGGCAAGGCAAAATTCGTAACTGTCTTACTTACGATGATATTTCGTACGATTTTCGTACGACAAGACACATGCCTTCTTTTACTCAGGCCAACACCAGGCATCAGATTTTACCAGGCGCGAAGGCGAGGACATGAAACTAACAGGGCCGTAGTGCCTACGTCCAGCCTCCTGATCGGCTAGTTTCCATGGCTGATTCCACTGGGCCCTGCCCTTACTCTGTATTGTGCTCGCTAACGTGTCAAACGGGATTGAACGGTCGAGTTTACAACTCGTACACAGAGGGAGAGAGAGAGGAGGCATACGGGTGTGCAGAGAAAGAGATGCGAGAGAGGCTACCACACGGTTTAAACAGGATTAACTTGCTTTTTGGCAGCACGGCAGAGAGAAGGGGTGAGATAGAGGTTGTGCTACATGGAAACAAATCTTAGTTGGATCAGATCCGATCTTTCTAGGCCATCAAGAATCAAGATATGTGTGTACTATTATATGGAAAGCAAAGTCAGATAGTAGAGAGAGAGGAGAGCTAGTCATCTAGGTATAGCTACGAGAACCGGGAGAGGATTTGGGGCACATAGGTACTACGGCACCGAGAGTGCTTTTTTTTTTGGCGACAGATAAAATCACGACTTAGTACCTGCGGCCTACAAAAAAAATTCGAAAACACTAACGCCCACACGTGTGGCAACATTGCAGCTCGCCCACATGCCTGGATCACCGTCCAGTTAAGTTTGCACGAATCTTGACACACCGAGGCAGTTTTCGCGTGCCACGTAGGACAAAACCGGTCTGTGGGCGTTGGAGAGGTCTGTGGGCGTTGGAGAGGTCGCCCACACATCCCACAGCACGCGGTTGTCAGCTGCACTGTGTGGGCGAACTAGTTTCTGCCCACACAACCACCACCTAATCCGCGCGCGTGTGGGCGAACTGCTTTTCACCCACACGACAGTCATACGTTGTCGGATGGCAACTGCAGTTGCGCGTACATGGTAACTAGGTAAACACACATGGCAACTATGATTCGTTTGCTAGACGAAACTGCAGTTGCGTGTACGTGGCAATCAGGTAAACATACATGGCAACTGTGATTAACCACACGTGACAACTAGGTAAACACATATGGCAACTATTGTTTGATCATATGTGGCAAGTAGTTAATCACACACGACAACTATGGTTTGATTACACGCGGCAACTACCATAAATTAGACATGGCAACTATAGTTAACCACAACAGAGAGAGTTGCCATGCTTTTACAACCATATTTGCCATCCTGGATAACTACATCTGCCATCCCGGATGGCAACTAAATCGTCATCCCGCGGGTACCTATTGTAGCTATGCCAGGACACGTGGGCATATTTGCTTCATGCCACACGCACGGGATGGGGATTGGAAGTACTTGTTGGGCGTGTGGGACGAAGTAGCTGCGCCACATGTGTGGGCAATTCTACTGTTCGCCCACACACAGCCCGTGTGGGCTGCCCCCCGCTAATGCCACACACGATGTGTGGGCGAATGCCTATTATGCCACACGTGTGGTGGATATCAGCCTCACTATGAAACTTGATACTAGTGATCGCGAATATCGTAAGTTTTAGAAGCAAAATCGGAAGTTTCAAAGATTCAAACTTAAAACTTATTGTGACCTGGAGATCCAACTACTTTGTGGATCACCATGAAAATCGGGCGGCCGAGCAGGGTTGGGCGGTTGCGTGCTCCCGCACATGGGTACCCTTGCAAATTTCCGTAGGAGAACCGCGAGTCTAAGCGTTGACCACATGGAGGCTCCAACAGATTGACTATCTCCCCCACTAGTCGCCGTTGCTCTCCTTCCACTACCGGACTCGCGGACTATGCCTACGGCCCAGGGCCGTCGGCATAGGTGCCGACGGTAGCCGTCGGAATAGCCCCGTTGGCGTAGATCACGTCAGCGTAGATGTGTCAGACCGTCAACGTAGTATAGCCGTCGGCATAGGTGCGTATGCCGACGGCCGTGGGCCAGCCGTCGGCATAGTTTAGCCGTCGACATTGTTTTTCGTCTGACGGCAACGGACGGCGCCGTCAAAAGCGCTGGCGATTCAGGGAATGCCACGTGGCACATGTATGCCGACGGCTTGGCCGTCGGCATAGTTAGAAATCTATGCCGACGGCCTAGCCGTCGGCATACTTGTGCCACGTGTCGTTCCCTAGCTTCTCCTGGCGGCAGGGCTATGCCTATGGCAAAGCCGTCGGCATAGATGGAAATCGATGCCGACGGCTTTGCCGTAAGCATAGCTCGACCACGTGGCGCGTCCTGGTAACTCCTGGGCTTAGCTATGCCGTCGGCTTTGTCGTAGGCATAGTTTTTTTTATTTTCCCTGTTTTCTCTTTTTCAATTCATTTGACAGCATTTCAAAGCAGAATAATATGGAATTATCCAGAAATATGACAGTTCATCATCTAAACATACTCAAGTTCATCATCATTATTTAAACATAGTCAAGTTCATCATCTAAAAATCATCACCGGTGAAAGTTCATGAACATAAAATTAGTGCAAGACATGAAACATCATAAAAGTTGGAACATGAAAGGCATGGCACGACGGTCGCATGCACGGAATCATCATCGACATCAAGCAAGACCACCTCCGCCAAGTCCACCACTACCAAGTCCACCTCCTCCAAAACCACCACCACCACCAAGTCCACCTCTGCCAAAACCACCACCACCAAGTCCACCTCCGCCAAAACCACCACCGCCAAGACCACCTCCACCAAAACCGCCACCGCGACCACCATCACTCTGCCAGATCGGAGTGGGGTCGACGGAGCAGGAGTCGAGCCGTCGGTCCCCTACATGTTTGAGAGAAGATTCTAATGGTAAATATGACATGATAGTGTTGAATGAACGAGAACTAGTTTGTCAGTAGTTAGGCAAATGTACTAACCGGACTATCACTGCCTAGTGCCACCCATTCCTCGAACGTGGGAATGTGTGGGGCTTCTCCCGCAGGTGGTGGTGGGGGTCCAACTTGTGGTGGCTCCGTGCGGTTAGTCCAAGACGCCAACATAGCATGAATGTTAGTTAAACAAGTAAACTAGAAAGTTAGAAGAAATGAAAGTGCAAAATTGAGCTTGGTTTTAAGAGAGCAAAACTAACCGCCATCACTTGACGGTTGTAAATCATCGTTTGCCTTCACTCGTTGCAAGTACTCCCGCACCTTAATATGCCTATGCTCGAGAAAGGCCTGATATGCCTACAAAATTGAGGTTGTTTCTAAGTGGGCAGTGCTGAAAATAAACTAAGAAAGATAGAGACAAAGAAGATAAGGGGAAGTATTTACAGCACGCTGGCCGACTAAGGGAGGCTGCGAACGCCCCGTACTCTCTAACGGGCTCGGGTTGGTAGCTCGAAGCCGTGTGTACGAGATCGACGGAGTGATCAAGCCATCGAAACACGGATACCGGCCATGGGACTTACCCTGGATGGCCACCACCGCCGTGTCGTCGATCTGAGACTGGGCGACCTCAGGAACAGGAACATCCGGATGCAACTTCTGATAGTTCTGAGTGTAAGACTCCAGGTGCTGCTCGGTGTTGCCGTAGTACTGGCTCTCGCCGTTGCCCAGATTACATACACCAGTGCATGGATTTCAAAATCGAACATAAATCAAATTTATAAGAGAGGAGGGATAGGGAGAGGGATAGGGAGGAGGGGGCTTACCTGAAGGAGGTGGCTTTGCTGCAGACGAGGAGTAGGGCGAGAAGCATAAATTATATTTTTGAACCGAAAGTCCTAATTAAGTTTTGTTTGCATATTTTGTGTTCCTTGTGACAAGGGCTTTGAAATAAGACCAATTTTCAATATGTGTTTACATTTTTTAAACTTTTTGCTAAGTTTCCACAGCCAAAACTTAATAGCAATGGACAATAAAATTAGTAAACTTAAAACTAGGGAGGAGCAAGAACGCCAGCACAAGCAGCTCGAGTGACGCGAGGATGAGAGCCAAGTACGGCCCTAGCGAGACCCTATGGCGGAATCTCCTCCCGCGGGATCAGCCTGGTGCCGGCTTTGCGAGCAGGGCTCCTCCGTCTCCGCCTGGTGCTGAGCGCCGCGGGGGTGGTGATGGAGGCGGGCGAGGGCAGCAAGGAGGATCAAGAGGAGATCGACGGCGCCGAGGAGCGGGCGCTGCGGGCATGGGGAGAGGAGGTGGAAGGCGATGCAAGAGAGAGGGGGAACAGAGGAAACGTGCACGAGAGAGCCCTCTCCAACCGGGGGTACTTTTGGAAAGTGCAGAAAATGTTTGGACTGCGAAATTTTGTACTGGATTCTCTAAAACGACTTATAATACCGAACAGAGGGAGTAAAAAAGAACTAGACACTTTTTTGGTGTTGATTTATTTGGCTTTGTGCATGCATGCATGCACTTCCAGTTTGAGCGTGAGTTATGTACTTCTTTTTTTATATAATCAATCGTGAGTTCTGTACTTCTCTTACGATCGTTTCCTAGAAAATTTCTGCCATCGCGCTTTGCGTCTTTTTTCGTTCCAAAAATGCTGATCAAGGTTAACATGCGTGTGTGTGGTATCCAGTAGCAATGCTACACACACTGGCGTTTTTTACAGAGAATTACGAGGATGCTTAGCTGGAATAAACTAATTGGAAGAAAAGGGGATGAGGGGCCCATCCCCTTGAAAATCAGGGGGCGGTGGAGATTAGTTAGCGATAGTATCGTGTAAAACCCCCGTATTACTCCGTTGATATAGAATTTTCGGGTGTGCATTGTGTCATCCTTGTACCAGCTACCGAACGTTATAAAACTTGATGAACAAAGAGTACATCAAGACACAATTATCAAGTTCAACCACGTATCGATCAAAATTATCACACAACTTTAGACATCTCGTTGGATGTTTCTGATTTAATAAATCTTTTAATGGTACCAATCTCATACCATTTTCATACCTATGACTAATATGTACTGACATCAAAATACTCGTGCCGCATTATCCATCACTGCTTGTCGTCCACGCAGGGCTCCTTCTCCTCTTTCTTCGCCTCCGGCACGATGGTGACGCCGAAGAGCCTCACGCAGCCTGCCGGCACCGCCGGCGCCTGCAGTGGCGCAGCCGCCACTACGGCCGCTGGCGCCTGTGGCGCCGGCCCGGGGACCGCGAGCCCGAGGACGTCCGGGGGAAGGAGGAGGCGCGCCCGCTTCCTCGGCACGATGGGCTTGCCCTGGTAGTGCTTCCTCATGTGCCCCCCTAGCCGGACGCCGCTGGTGTAAACTTCGCCGCAGACCTTGCAGGTGTGGAGCCTCTCCGGCCTGGAGCCGCCCGCGGCGTGGCCAATCGGGTCGAGCCCCGCGGCTATGGCTGCAGCGGCCTCCGCCGCGATGCGACGGTTCTTGTGGCCGGCGGCGTGGCCGCCCAGCCCCTGGTGCGTCGGGAACCACCGGTTGCACTCCTTGCACGAGAACCCACGCGGGGCGGCCGTGTCCCGGTGCGCGATGATGTGCAGCGGCCCGTGGAAGGCATGCCGCGGTGCCGCGGCCGCTAGTGGGGGGACGAAGGCATGCTGCTGTGCGGGGGCGGGCGGGTGGAGGTAGGCGGCGGCTGGCTTTGGTGCTGGTGCGAACGGCGGTGCGATGGGGTCTTGCTGCGATGCAGGAGGCGACGCGGCGATGTGGACTTGCTCCGATACGGCGGCAGGCGGTGCTGCCCCTGCCACCACGATGGCCATGGACTGATCAGCAGTACTCTGACTTGGCTTCTGGACGCTGGCGCTGTTGCTGCTTCTGCCGCCGCTGGGGACGACCTGCTCGCTGCTCGCCAGCTCCTCGACGGCAGTGGACGTAGACAGGGACACGTAGCCGGCCACCTTGTCCACGGCGCTCACCGTAGCAGACACCTTCTCCACCTCCTTGGGCTGCGCCAGCGCGTGGACCCTCATGTGCCCATGCACAGCCTTGGAGCTGCGGAACTGCCTGTGGCAGACGGGACAGGCCGGGAATAACGCGGTGACGGCAGAAGCATCGACTCCGGCGTCGGCGTGATCGCTGATGGTCCCGTCGGAGCCGAGCGAGGTAGTGGGCGACGACGCCCGGGTAGTCGATCTTGATCTTGACCTTGACCCGGCGCTGGCACGGCCAATGACCACGTCCTCCAGGACAGGGTCGTGGCCTGGCCGCGCGACCGTGACCATCATCCCCTGGCGGTCTCGGTGGTCGTGGAGGGGCACCGGGTGGAGGTAGTAGCGCGCGTCCTCGTCGTCGGTGTCGGTGTCGGTGCCGGAGCCCGTGTAGTACCCGGAGACGACCTCGCCCTCGCTGCGGCGCAGGCGCCGCAACCGGACTAGGCGATCATCATCTGAACCGGCCATGGAAGAAAACCAAGAAACCAGATCGGTTGATGATCAGCAGAGAGGGGCAGAGAGAGCGCGCTAAAAGAGAAGCTGTTTGGCGTCGCCACGCCCACGCTACGCTCAAGAGTTAGGGCTTGGGGCTTTGGCTACGCTGCGCTCTGCTTGTGGGCGGCAAGGCGCAGTGCAACGCCGAGACGGGGTAGAGATCGAGTAGGAGTCGGTAGGGTTTAAGCCAGCGGGGGTTCCGTGGCGCGCGCGGCTGCGGGTGGTGAGTCGCGGCGGGAGTCCGCCTCGGAGGACGATGGATGGCGGGTGAAGGAAGGAAAGGGATCGATCGAGTTTGTTACGCCTACGGAAAAAGGGATTCTCCTGCTGTTAATTTGGCAAGAGAGAGACCACCGTACGGGATCACTTTCTCTTAATTTCACAGCGTGCCACGGAGAGAGAGGGAGATGAATCCTAGTCATAGAGGGAAACAAATCTTCACCGGATCTGGTTGATATTTCTTCGCCAACAAGATATTTAAGTGGAGTCAAAGGAAGGAAAGTAAATTAAACCGGTGAAGAGAGTAGAGATAGAGAGCTGAGCGTTTAATTTGCGGAGGCGCGCAGCCCCAGATAGGCCGCCGCATCCACCGTTGGATGTCACTTGAGCATTACAATCATTTTTTTCCATGGCATGTCCAAGGACAATACCATAAACATCGATGCATTCCTAACAAATCGGTGTAGCATGAGAAAAAAAAATGTAACAAAGTCCCCGAGAACATTTATGCTTGGCAACATATGCTTTTTTTATCACAGTACAAACGCAGACGCTTATACACTCATTTCTATTAACGCATATACACCCTATCCCTATGAGCACCTTTGAGAGACTGAGCCGACACATCATGTTCATATCGACGAAGTCACCACAGACGCATTCATAGTCGACATGAGCGTTTCCTTTCACTGAATGCACATCACTGAAAGGCCTGCAATAAATCCAAAAACCCCTTTAGGAGAACTCATCGAGCGTTTAATTAGGTGGGCTAGGCCCAGGCGCCAAGCTCCAGTGCGCTGCACCGTTTAGTACCACATCGCTACGCGAGGTGGATGTAGGGCAATAAAAGGAACGGTGCTTTTTTTTTGAGACAGAAAATAAAACGAACGGTGCTAAATGGTTCAACTCATATCTACGGTTATTTTCCGAATTCAAAAAAAAATCTACGGTTTTTTTCCACACAGCGAAACTATTTTCGGTTATTTCGATTAGCCCGAAGATTAAATGGTTTGAAACAGAAACTATAAGTTGAAAAGCACACCCTTAGCTCTCCATGGCGCTGCCGCGCTCGCGACCTGGGCCTGGCCCAATAGGCCCGCGTGTCCCTGATTTGTGCCATTCCAAAAAATACAACCTTTGACTTCTGTAAAAACCAATGATTCTGGGAAATTGTAAACAAGCTAAAAAAACATGGAAACTACAAAAATATAGATTTTAGAAAGTTTCACAAATTTTATAAAAGTTCATCAATTTAAAAAAAGCACAAAATTGGGAAAATTTTCATCGGTTTTTAAAAAGGTCATCAATATTTAATAAAGTTCACAAATTTTAAAAAGTTCACAATGTTGAAAAAGTGTTCATAAATTTTAAAAAGACATTAATTTTGAAAAACAATGTTCATCGAATTTGACAAAAGAATCACCAATTTGAGAAAAAATTTGAAAATTGGAAAAAAGTTCACATGTTTTGAAAAAAAATGTGTGAATTCAAAAAAGTGCATAACTATTAAGAAAAGTTCACAAATTTGAAGAAAAGTTCACGGTTTAAAAAAGGTTGTGATTTTAAGATAAGTTCACAACTTTAAAGAAAATTTCACAAATGTTTGTACGTTGCTTGGTGGTCTCGAGTTCGAATCACGTTGGGCGTGAATGTTTTGAATTTTAATAGAAGAGTTATAGGGGCGTAAATGGGTTGTCACCATGGCTGAGGTGGTAATGCCGCGTATCCGCACACTCGGCGAGCATAGGACGTGCTTTCAGAAAAGACCATCCTACACTTTATTATGAAGGGTTATGTGTTAATCTCGGCAATCGATTTTTTTTGGGGGGGGGGGGCATACCACTCAATAGATATCAACACCAAAGTATTTTTCAGAAGCATGCAATTTATGCGGTTATTTATTTTGTGTCTTAATAAGTGTCTCAATAATATAATAAATGTCAAGTTACATGCTATGTATATACTCATGGCAAAATTGAAAAACACCAAAACACTAGCCTTTACGCGAAGCACCACCAACCCAGAAGTAAAATTACAATCAAGATCGAAGAGATCCCTGAGCTTGACGATAACCCATGCCACCTGCTTCCGGCACCAACATAGCAGCCACCAAACAAAAATATGACGGATCATCTCCTCATCCGAGCTAGACATGGTTCCACCGCTGATATGCATCTTTGCGAACCTTCAAGATGGCTCACTAAAGGCGAATCCATTGTCGTTGAAAGACTCTGGCTGGGGCAGCCCCCCGAACGCGCCATCGAACTTCGGATCTGCCGTCTCAGCTCGACTAAAACGTCGAAAGAGGAAATTGTACTCGCCAACCGCAAACCACACACCGAGCAAATCCGTTATCTTCTAGATGCTGTCGTTGCAGAGCTGCCGTCAACGTGGAGCACAATCTGCGCCGGCTTCTGGACTACCTCCTAAGATCTGCATCGGTGTTGGCGAACACATCGTTGCAACTACGGAGTCGAGGACACAAGTCCACAGGGATTCCGCCGCCGCCACGATATCCCAACTTGCATAGTCTAATGTCCAAATCCATCATCGATAGCAAGACGCCTCATCGAAGAAAAATCCGGAGCTTCTTTATTTTGCGCCACCATCACTGTCGCCAAAGCCAGAAGTCGAATGACCAAAAACCAAAAACTACTAGGGCCCTATAGCTACACACGTCCGTACGTGTGTGAGATCCGGCGATCCTCCTCACCACTAGCGATCAAGAGATTGTCAGCAAAGGAGAGCTGCCGGAAAATGGTGCGAGAAGGCGAGTCGCCTTGTGGCGGCGGCTAGATCGTCGTTCTTTCTTGGAGAGAAAGGGCTGTTGTGCTAGATATAAGCAACAACGTGTCTATGCACTTATCTAATCAAACGCCACACCTCTGCGTCCCAAGGGAGGAAGCCCCACATGGCAGCCACGGCAAATCTGCGGATTGGCTGAGAGGTATAAACTTCTAGAAGTTCTGTGTCATGCATTGTGTTTTGAGCACTGCTATGCACACGATATTGAGCAGACAATATGTGCACGACACTGCATCAGTTCCATCCATTCCATGGCATCAGCCGGCAGTAAACCCTTAGCTGCTCATTGTGCAATGGTCGTGCACATATCTGTCGTCTACACAGCAGTTCCGTTGTTTTTACCCTGATTGTGTCACTGGTTGGGCTTAATGTAACCTTTCATATATTTCTGAAGAATAGTCACACCCAATAGCATAACTTTCATGGCTTTGATCGGCTATATAGGGATACGTCAAAGTACAACAAAGATGAACGGGTCCTGAATGAAAGTGCATGCATGTAGGAGTATGTAGCACCTCCAAAGCATTCCTGCGCGATTTATTGAAATGATACCATTTGGTTGATGCCAATATGCTGGTGACATCCAAAACAAAAAGCCAACAAATTGTCATCACACATTAAGATCAGGTGCACATAACTTTCATTGGGCACTCAGTACGAAATATCATTTGGGGACGATGGTCAGAACCAGCCCGCGGTGACAGCTCGCGTGTAGCGCCAGGTCTTCGTGGTTGCATGTCGTGTAGTTCGTACAACGAATACGACCAAAAGCCTCAAAACCATGATTTCCCTCGATCAGCTGGATCGTATTCAGCGTGTAGTCTTGCAGCTTGCACACAAATCGGTCTGACCGCTTCTTGGTCCATGGTCGATGGACTATGTGGCCATTGAACTCCCATACCTTTTCCACCCAGAAACTATCATAAGTCCAACTGTAGTAACTCCCACGCTCACGGTTTAGTTCTTCCCAGGCGTCACACCAGCCTCCAGGGAGCGGAAACGGCAAGTCGGCATCATCATCCCAGCTCATGTCGCCGCCCAGAACGACATTATCCGCGCTACTCAGCGCCGAGACCGCGTGCTTTGCCTGCGTGTAGCGCTCCCTGAGGTGCATCGACGCCGGCGGCACGGGGCACTCGAGCTGGGTCGTAGCGATGCGGATCGGCTTCATCAAAGAAGGCGGTCCAGGGACAATGTCTGCCTCCAGGTAGCACTTGCCCGTCGGCGAAGTGCCAAACTTCCAGCGCGCGTAGCTCTCCATTCGAAGCTTGCTCAGCTGCGAGCGGCAAATGAGCTTCCGCATTGGTTCACCGAGTTTAATAATTTGAAGGACTATGAACTGAACTTATAGAATGTACTACCATCAAGCAGAATTGGCCTTCTGTGGGCACTGGTGAGCAGTGGTAGTCCTTCCACCATGCGAAGCTCTCGAAGATCGAGTGGATGTACGGCGTGATTTCCTGGCCATCGGTCCCAAGAACAATGAAACATGATCAGTGAGAATGGATCTAGCAGGCGAATCAATATATAGCACATGACCATCAATCGTGAGTTTCTTTTTCTCACCTGGAAGAAGATGACGTCTGGCGAATGTTCCTGAACGAGGTCGCCGATGGCCTTCATCCTCTTGTGGACGACAAGGTCCTCCCGGCACCAGACGTTGTAAGCCATGAACTTGATCTGCGTCTTGCCGTCCTAATTAAACATCAGAAGCGTAGGTAAGATTAGCAGCTCAGCATTTGTGGAAGACAAGCTAATCAACATTTCAGCACAAATACCATAGTTTCTACTAGTAAGACCAACCTAATCAACATATGTAGCATTTACGAGCAAGTAAATTCGGCAAGAACAAATGTGATCATAAGTAGTATCAGATTATGTACCATTTTTCCTTGGCGATATTCCTATTCGGCTTCTCGTGGGATGCAGGGTTCTGGTCCTTTTGGTTATCCCAACTCAGAGACCATAGTGTCTGTATATATAGCTGCAGCTGGATCAGGCTTCATGGCATCCTGGGAAACGAAAAGGCGTAGAGAACGCCAAAAGATTCATTGACTTGCCACCAACTGATCAATGATTGCATTGACTGCCACCAACGGAGTAGTACCTTTGGCGTTTGAACTTCAATAGGAGTTGATAATATAGCAATAATGTTGTGATGCTGTCACGGACGCATGGAAACAGGAGTGGGCGACTACAAAGTTTCGGAGGTGCACCACACGGGTATGTCAACGTGTTGTAACCAGGTGTATTTGGGGTATAATAAACTCGCATTTATGCTGGATTTATTTAAGCATTTTGGGCGATGCTTGATCAGTGGGAGGACACGTTCCCGTCAACTACGAGGCGCCTACGGTGACTTCGTAAAATCTCAAGATGATATGTCGGGTCAGTTTCTTGGAGGTGCTCATAGTGGTAGGGTGTGCGTGTGTGCGTTCATAGGTATGAGTGTATGTGCATTTATATAAGCACTCGAATCGGTACTGTGTTAAAAAACTCTGATGGATGAACAACACTTCATCCAAGAATGAAATTCCTTTGAGTCTGTTTAGAGAGATTGAAGCCCACCAATCTTCTGCAAATGAATAGTACCAAGGCAAATATTGTATACTTCCTTCAGTGTGTCCATTGCACGACACAATCATATGAACCCATGTGAAAGGATTTTCTTTTAAGTAGGCCCCTCGTATTCACTCTATCATACAGAGCTAGCCAGGATTTTTTTGTATGATTCTGCTTGCACATTTCCAAAGCCATTTGAAGACGCAATGGGAGTATGAGTGACCCATGATGTGCTTATACATTTTCCTAGAGGAGTAGTTGTTTTCCAGCTATATGACCAATTGTCAGAAGTTGCAGAGAAGTTCAACTGGCTTAGGGTCTGCTCAAGTTTAGGAAGTTGTGACTTGTGAGAAAGCTTGATTTTAAAGTGGCCCATGGAAATGTTGAGAGAAATCTTGATAGGTGGCCATGTCTGCCAAAGAAGCATAGTTCCTAATGGAAAAAGAATGCACATCATGGTATGGACGAGCTACGGGTTGGCCATTCCAATTATTGTCCCAAAAAAGCACTGACTGCCCTGAGCCCACATTGCACTTTGGAATTTCCTTGAATAGGGAATAAGTTTCAAGTGTGATTCCACCAAAATGATCCAGCAATTCTACCACAAGAAGGTGCATGAGCCTAGTAGGATTCCCGAGATATTGTCTATTGTAGAACTTGTGAAGGTTTTTATGGAGCAGTATTTGTTTTGCTTGACTATGTCTAGTACTCCTAGACCTCCATGAGTTTTGGGTTTGCAAACCATCTCCCAAGCAATGAAAGTTGATCCATTTCTTCAGATCAAAACTTTGTCCATAAGTAGTGCCTCAAGTACTTATTGATATGTTCCACTACCCCTAGAGGAAGGGCGAGATATCACATGAAATAGGTAGGCGGAGAGGATAAAACTGGTTTGATAAGTTGTAGTCTTCCATCATATGAAATTAGGGTTGAACAACCTAAATTTCTCCCCTCAATTATCTGCAGCACTTCATTGAAGTCATATTTTTTGCTTGCTCGAGTTGAGTGGCAACCCCAAATAAGTGAAAGGAAAGGTGCTCAGTTGACATCCAAGGGTGTTATTATGGAATCAATTTTACATGAGGCAGCATTAATTGGAATTGCCACAGATTTGTTATAGCTTACTTTGAAGCCTAGTGAGGGAGTCATGGATTAGGGGGTGTCCGGATGGCCGGACTATGACCTTTGGCCGGACTCCCGGACTATGAAGATACAAGATTGAAGACTTCGTCCCGTGTCCGGATAGGGAATTTCCTTGGCGTGGAAGGCAAGCTTGGCGATACGATATGAAGATCTCCTCCCATTGTAACCAACTCTGTGTAACCCTAGTCCTCTCCGGTGTCTATATAAACCGGAGAGTTTTAATCCGTAGGACGAACAACAATCATACCATAGGCTAGATTCTAGGGTTTAGCCTCTCTGATCTCGTGGTAGATCAACTCTTGTACTACCCATATCATCAATATTAATCAAGCAGGAGTAGGGTTTTACCTCCACCGAGAGGGCCCGAAACTGGGTAAAAACATCATGTCCCTTATCTCCTGTTACCATCCGCCTAGACGCACAGTTCGGGACCCCCTACCCGAGATCCGCCGGTTTTGACACCGACATTGGTGCTTTCATTGAGAGCTCCTCTGTGTCGTTACCTCTAGGCCCGATGGCTTCTTCGATCGTCAACCATGACGCGGTCCAGGGTGAGACTTTTCTTCCCGGACAGACCTTTGTATTTGGCGGCTTCGCATTGCGGGCCAACTCGCTTGGCCACCTGGAGCAGATCGGAAGCTACGGCCCTGGCCATCAGGTCAGGTTTGGAAGCTTAAACTACACGGCCGACATCCGCTGGGACTTGATCTTCGATGGATTTGAGCCATGGCCGAGCGTGCCGCACTGTCTCGATGGGCATGATCTAGCTCTGCCGCCGGACAGCGCCCAGAGCGCCGCTCAGGTGTCAGCTCCGACCATTAGCTCGGAGCCTACTGCGCTAGTCAGGGACGGACGGTTGGACGCCACCCCGGGAGCCGCAATCTCTACGGCGATAGAGCCGAATACCAGCCTAGGCCTTTGCAAGGCTCGTGACTCCAAGGTGTCGGACTCCGTTCCGGACTCCGAATATTCCGCACCCCTTCCGATCGAACCCGATTGGGCCCCGACCATGGAGTTCACCGCCGCGGACGTCTTTCAGCACTCGCCCTTTGGCGATATCCTGGATTCACTAAAGTCTCTCTCTTTGTCAGGAGAGCCCTGGCCGGACTATGGTCAGCAGGGATGGTACGCGGATGACGAAGAAATTTGAAACCCACCCACCACCCACTTTATAGCCACTATCGATGATATAACCGACATGCTCGACCTCGACTCCGAAGACATCGACGGTATGGACGCCGATGGAGGAGACGACCAAGAACCAGCACCTATAGGGCACTGGAAAGACACCTCATCATACGTTGTATATATGGTGGACACACCTAAAAGAAATGATAACGAGGATCAAAAGGGCGCAACCAGGGATCGCTCCCTCGAAAAAACAATCAAAGCGGCGACGTAAGCGCCACGCCAAGCCCCACCTCGACAAAGACCCAGCCACAGAGCGGGGCGAATCAACGGAAGACGAACACGCCATCGACTAACCGTCCAAACAGGGCGGACAATCCGAACAACCAATCTTCGGGAAAGATAATAGTCCGGACGACCTCACGCCGGACAAATTGCTAGAACATCAGAACCTCCACCAAAGTCTCGTTGCCACTTCACGTAGCCTGAAAAAGCAGAAGCGGAGGTTCAAAACAGCGGAAGATGCACTCAAAATCAGATGGGGCAAAGTACTCAATACCGCACACAAGTACGGCAACAGTCGTCACACAAAGAGCTATCCGAAGCGGAAACTACTACCGGAATTTGACGAAGAGGCCATAAAGCCCCCACAGTCAAAAATAAGGAAGCCACCAGGTCGGATAGACGACCCCACGATCGGTCTCAAGCGACAAAGGGCGCCGCACTCAATACGGCGCGCGATCCGCCTAAGGATTCGCATCAAAAAACTGGCCCAACTAGATCCATATACGGGCCAAGAAAGCAAGCTCCAGCGAGCAATGCAACGCAAAAAATATCCAAACATCGCGGCACACCTACATACAGGGGCGCCGCACATCCCCTATGTTTTACCGATGAGGTGCTGGATCACGAATTCCCAGCGGGATTCAAGCCCGTGAACATAGAAGCATACGACGGAACAACAGACCCCGGAGTCTGGATCGAGGATTATATCCTCCACATACACATGGCCAGAGGAGATGACCTTCACGCCATAAAATACTTACCCCTTAAACTCAAAGGGCCAGCCCGACATTGGCTTAAAAGCCTTCCCGAAAACACCATAGGAAGTTGGGAAGTGCTCGAGGACGCTTTCCAGGCAAATTTTCAAGGGACCTATGTCCGACCTCCGGATGCGGATGATCTGAGTCATATAACTCAGCAGCCCGAAGAGTCAGCCCGGAAACTCTGGAACAGATTCCTTACTAAAAAGAATCAGATAGTCGACTGTCCGGACGTCGAGGCCCTAGCAACTTTCAAACATAGCATCCGAGATGAATGGCTCGCCAGACACCTCGGCCAAGAAAAGCCAAGAACAATGGCTGCATTAACAAGCCTCATGACCCGCTTTTGCGCAGGAGAGGATAGCTGGTTAGCAAGAAGCAGCACCAGCGACCCGAGTACATCCGAACTCAGAGATGGAAACGGGAAACTGCGCCGTAACAAAGAACAGCGCCGGATCAAGGATAATAGCCCGATGAGCACGACAGTCAACGCCGGATTCAAAAGCTCTCGGCAAAATCAGAAAAAACCGCCACCCAAAGATGACAGGGACGAGCTGTCTAACCTCAACAAAATCCTGGACAAGATATGTCAAATCCACAGTACCCCTGGGAGACCTGCAAACCATACCCATAGAGATTGTTGGGTCTTCAAACAGTCCGGTAAACTCAACGCCGAATACAAGGGGCTCAACACACCTAGTGAGGATGATGACGCACCCCACAAGCAGAACACCGGAGTACAAAATATGTTCCCACAAGAAGTCAAAACAGTAAATTCACTTCAGATGACAAAAGGGAAAAACAGAACGGCGCCCACGAAGACACGCGCCACACGGCCAGCCCCAGAGGAGCACCGCCGCTGGTTGTTACAACCAATCACCTTTGATTATCAGGATTACTCCAGAGGGGCCCGGAACGCAGGTTGGACTGCCTTGGTCTTAAATCCGGTTATTCACGGACTACAATTTACAAGAGTCCTTATGGATGGCGGCAGTGACTTAAACCTGTTGTATCAGGACACAATCCGCAAACTAGGGGTAAACCCAGCTATAATTTGCCATGGCAACACTTCCTTTCAAGGAGTCACGCCGGGCCCAGATACCCAGAGCATGGGTTCCCTTTCGTTAGAAGTCACGTTCGGCTCACCCGACAACTTCCAAAGCAAAAAGCTAACCTTCCACATCGCCCCATTCGTGAGTCGCTATCAAGCACTACTGGGACATGAAGCTTTCGCCCGCTTTAACGCAATACCGCATTATGCATCCCTCACACTTAAAATGCCCGGCCCACGAGGCATCATCTCATTACAGGGGAATATCAATTGACCCCCAAAGTACGGGTAATGGTGCGGCCGCCGGGACAGCCGCACACTAATTCAGCCCTACTATCCCGGACACGGCTCGACGAGTCCGACGTCAACATACATGGGCTTAATAGCCGCATAACCCTGTACAAGGGACTCCGCATGTTCATGCCAGGAGACAATACGGCTCACTTCTTGCTCCAACTATATTTTGTTTATTCTAATATAGATTTCTCGCACGTTTATTTTTTCTTTACTAAAGTTCCTCTTTCTCGCAGACGAACACCGTGCTACGCCCGTCCAGGATACGGCACAACGGAGACACAGGCACAGACGTGCAGTAGGGACCCGTTTCAAGGATTCTTTTCAGATTAAGACCTTGCGTAAACCTTTTTTTACTGTCTCTTGTTGACAACATCCCCCGGTTTTCGCTATAACCGAGGAGGAGGCTGGCGTCTTGGCATATGGCCACGCCAGAATTTTGCACATACCTGGACACCAGGGGCTTTTTTACCAAGGGCCCTGTTTTGGCCCGTCTTCATAAAGACCGAATACCTTAGGGAGTGTTCGGCGTCGCGAGTTTGGCCTTATATGCATCAGCTTCGAATCATGTCTTTGGTCAAATGTTGGGTTTGCCCGGCTCCTGTGTTTTGCTGCCTTACGTTCCGCTCTATCGGCTAAGGCGGCACCAGGAGAACTACTGCGATTGTGCCCCGGTTCGGCCAGGCGAGCACCTCAATAGAGAAAGCCGAAAACTGACTGTCATGATATAGCGAGAGACTGGTCAACCACTCAATGACTCTCGGAATCTTTAGGATTCCTCCGCATTAACGAAGGGCCGCTTCCCGGTCAGGCACACATGCGCCCCGAATTCGGGCGAGTGCGGTGCCCCTAGGGGCTATTAAGTAGCCCCACTGTCAAACTCCTATGGCTAAGTGAAAGTGATAAAGCATTATAGTCCGGTTGCCTAGTTCGCCGCGCTATCACCTCCTTTGTAGGACCAAGACGTTGGATTAAGTGTGAAACAACGCCTTTTTGCGAACACCCCCGCATTATATGCGTGGGGGCTGAAGCCAACGACTGCCATCTTTCAGGTTATATACACATATACATTAAACGGCCGCACAGGAGGTATTATAATTCTTGCAAGCACAAGTATAAAAAGCTTTTATATTCTATCAAAATAATCCTTTTACAATAGCACATGCTATTCGAACACTACGTCCTTCGAGCACTGCGCTTCTATTAAACAAGCGGCCGAAAGAACTTCCTCAAAGAAGTGCTTGGCAGGTACTCGGCTTTCGTCCGAATCCCGGGATGCAACAATACTGGCCTTCATATCCGCCCAGTATGTTTTGACACGGGCAAGAGCCATTTGTGCACCCTCTATGCATGCCGACCTCTTCATCGCATCAACATGCGGCACAGAACCAAGGAATTGCTGCACCAATCCAAAATAACTCTTCGGCTCTGGCTCCCCCGACCACAAACGACTCGCAACATACTTCATGGCGAGTCCGGATAACCTGTTCAGCTCCGCAAAGGCGGCCAAACGGTCGGATACCGAAAGTGGGCGTTCTGGATTATGGAACTGCGACCAAAAAAGTTCTTCCAATTTATGGTCGCCTCGACCTCGGAAGTGTTCGGTTGCGTCTGCCGCACTCGCTGCCACATCCAGATAAGTGTTTTCCGCACTCCACTGCCGGTCTAACGGAGCATACCTAGGATCCCCGAACTTCATCCGCAGCATATAGGGCTTTCCAACCGTGATATCTCCGGCCTGACGCAGCTCCTCCTTCATAGCTCTCATTGCAGAGCGAGCATCCTTGGCCTCGGCAGTGATCTTCTCAAGGTCCTCCTGCGCCGTCCTTTTTTCTTGTTCAAGAAATTTACAGCGGTCGGTAGCATCCTTCAATTTTATGGCCATCTCGGCTATTACCTTCTTACTCTGGCAGTGAGCAGCCTGTTCGGCATTCAGCTCTTCAGCCGCCTTAACGGCCGCCGCATCACTTTTCCATGCTTGCTCCTTGGCTCGGGCAAGTTCCGCCCGCAGGTTCTCCACGACAGCAGCACCATCTGCAATAAGCACATATATTGTAAGGCACGAGCATCGGACTCCTCTTATCAGATATCTGTGGAGCATACCTTGTGCCTCGTCTAGCCGCTTATTTACAAGCGCGATGTCGACATCCGCCACGTCAAGTTTCCGCTTTAGCTCAGCAGATTCATCAGTCCGGCTAGCCACCGAACGCCTTGCCACCTTCATAAAAAGGTAACATTTTATACCTGGGGTTTTGATCCTCTGTGCGCCATCATTCTTGACGACACACAAAGTCTCAGGGGCTACTATTTATACAGGGCACATTTTATGCGGCTCTACCAAAAGGTACACCTTTTAGCGTACCTCAAAGCCTGTCAGTAAACTCCTGGCAGCTCGTACAACCCGCTTTCCGCGGATGAAATCCTTCCTATCACCGTGTTCATCAACATACGGTGTTCTTCTGAGACGGACGCTCGCCCGAGCAGATCCTTCAGCCTCTCCGACCGCGCACCAGAGGGCACTGGACTAGCCCGACGACCTTTTTCAGGATCCAGACATGGAGAAACCCGTCGGGACGACACCTCGGGGTCGCCTTCCTCGTAAGTGGGTGCAGCTAGGGGAGGCGTTTCGCTCTCCATCATTTCCGGATGAAGATCCCCTGAAGACGAGCTCTGCTGAGAAGAGTTGAGGTCCGAACTGCAAGGTAGTATTTTGGTTATCTTCCTCAGAAATAAAACAGGGATACCACTAATTTTTTAATCCCTCTTTTTACTTACGGCTCGGAAGAAAACTGATCCCCTTGAGGGCGCAATGCGGCCGGGGCAGTCTCCGGCGCCGGATCCTCTGACAAAGATTTCTTCCCCCGTTTCGAGGTTATCCCCTCCGGGTCTTCAGAGGCACTCCTTTTCTTTCCAAGGTCGGGGGGATTCTCGATTCCTTCCATCCTGACAGTCTCCTTCGTGGAGGCGATAGCTCCTTGGTTCCCCTCTTTGCCCTTTGCCGAAAGCGTAATCTTCAGCATCCTGGTTAACACAGGATCCAGCGCGGTCTCGGGCAGGGGGGCTGGACACCTGATAAGCTTTGCCTTCGCTATCCACTCCTGTTCAAAGGATAGCTCTGTTAAAGGGCAACTTTATAATGAAAATACGGATGATGTATCCAAACACGGGGCTGCTTACCTTAGCATCCTGGCGATTGCAGCTCAGGCCTACGTCCTCGGACAAGTCCGGACACCTCGCTTGTGGTCCGAAGAACAATTTGTACATCTCCACGGGAGTCGCGCCCATAAAGTGCTGGAGGACTCGCGGTCCCTCCGAATTAAATTCCCACAGGCGAAGAGGGCGACGTTTGCAGGGTAGCGTGCGGCGAATCAGCATAACTTGCGCCACCACGATCAAGTTAATATCTCTTTCTACGAGATCTCGAATGCGGTCCTGCAGAAGGGGCACGTCTTTGGGCGGCCCCCAGGTAAGCCCTTCATTGACCCATGACGCTCGCCGTGGTAGGGGACCCGAGCGAAAAGCAGGCAGCGCCACCCATGTGGTGCCCCTAGGGGCTATGATGTAAAACCATTCCCGTTGCCACAAGCCGAACTCTTCTTGGAAAGTGCCCTCGGGCCATGGAGCGCTGGCTATCTTGCTTATGATAGCTCCTCCGCACTCAGCGTGCTGCCCCTCGATCATCTTCTTCTCCACTTTGAAGGTTGTGAGCCACAATCTGAAGTGAGGGGTGATATGGAGAAAGGCTTCGCACACAACAATGAATGATGAAATTTGGAGGATGGACTCCGGAGCTAGGTTGTGGAATTCCAGCCCCTAATAGAACATCAGCCCTCTCACGAAGGGATCAATCGGGAAGCCTAGCCCCCGAAGGAAGTGAGATATGAACACCACGCTCTCACCGGGCTGGGGGGAAGGAATGGCCTGCCCTTGAGCAGGCAGCCTATGCGAGATTTCGCGGGTTAAATACCTGGCATCTCTTAGCTTTCGCACGTCTTCTTCCGTAATAGAGGAAGGCACCCACCGGCCTTGAAGGTCGGAACCGGACATCATCGAAGGTCCGAAGCGCCTAAAACTAGAAGCTTTGAGTGTTGGAACTCGAGGCGAGGGGCGGATTCGATTGGTTTGAAAGAGAAGGGAGTCCAGCCTTGGTCTCTTTATAAAGGAGTTGAATACCAAGAGCCCTCCCCATAACCATTTGGGACTCGCTTTCAATTAGAGAGTCATACCAAAAGGCACGGTTGGGTTACCCACACCCGTATTGATGAGAATCCCGGAATAAGGGGACACGATCTCTACTTCGACAAGACGCGCCAAGGAAATCGCCTTGCTAAACGCGCTAAGGTGGAACAGTAAAATGATTCGAATAAAGGCTTGACTGCGGCGTGATGTCACGTTGCGGAATACGTCAGCAGATTAGATTTGTGCAGATATTATTCTCTCTATGGTGGTATGTGGAACTTATTTTTGCAAAGCCGAACACTATCCTTGTGTTCAACATCTTCTATGAAGTATTCGGAGGAGGAACCCGCCTTGCAACGCCGAAGACAATTTGCGCGCCGGACTCGTCATCATTGAAGCCAGGTTCAGGGGCTACTGAGGGAGTCATGGATTATGGGGTGTCCGGATGGCCGGACTATGACCTTTGGCCAGACTCCCGGACTATGAAGATACAAGATTGAAGACTTCGTCCCGTGTCCGGATAGGGACTTTCCTTGGCGTGGAAGGCAAGCTTGGCGATACGATATGAAGATCTTCTCCCATTATCACCGACTCTGTGTAACCCTAGCCCTCTCCGGTATCTATATAAACCGGAGAGTTTTAGTCCGTAGGATGAACAACAATCATACCATAGGCTAGATTCTAGGGTTTAGCCTCTCTGATCTCGTGGTAGATCAACTCTTGTACTACCCATATCATCAATATTAATCAAGCAGGTGTAGGGTTTTACCTCCACCAAGAGGGCCCGAACCTGGGTAAAAACATCGTGTCCGTTGTCTCCTGTTACCATCCTCCTAGACGCACAGTTCGGGACCCCCTACCCGAGATCTGCCGATTTTGACACCGACACCTAGTTTGAGAAGCAAAGCACAACAACAAGTTTCTGATCTGGAGCAATTGCACATTATCAGCAGGCATAACAAAAATTGTGTCATTGGTATATCTAATGACAAGGAAATCAGGACATGAACTGATATTTGGAGGAGTTGTGATGATGTTTTTTCTCATTACTTCATTGAGGATGGATTGTAAAAATCAGCAACAAGAACAAAGGGCATAGCAGAGAGTGAATCTCCCTGCCATACTCCCCTTTTATAGTGAAATAATTTTCCTGGAGAAAGAGATAAATCTGCAGATCTAGGGTAGGGGGTCCTGAGCTGGTGATCCTGGCTAGATGGTAAGATTGTGGATGGGTTACAAATTGTAGGTTGATTTACCTCGAGATCTTATGTGAATGAATCTGCCTCTACAGTCACTAGTAGAAAAACACCTAATAGTCCCGGTTCGTAAGGGCCTTTAGTCCCAGTTCATGAACCAGGACTAATGGGTCGTTACTAATACCTCCACCCATTAGTCCCGGTTCAAACACGAACCGGGACCAATGTGCCTCCACGTGGCCCTGTGCGCCGAGCCCAGTCAGGGGGCCTTTGGTCCCGGTTGGTGGCTCCAACCGGGACCAAAAGTCCATGTTTTTTTTACAAAAGTGGCTGCTTTAGGGGTTTGGGGGTTATTTTTAGGTTGTTATTAGCTAGCTAATAGAGAGAAGTGTCCTCTCTTATATCTTCGTCCTTGGTTTATCAACACTGCTGCTATGTTCATTTCACCCGCTGATATAACATGCTCATGCATGCTCACATCATACATCATCATATATAATAACAAGTCCTACTAATCATGCATCATCATACAACTTCTACTCGTTATTAATAATAAGTCATGTGATCATCATCCTCATAGTCATCGAACCCAACCCTACATAATTGTTCTTAGCATAATGTGATCATCATGTGATCATCAGTATCAGGTAGGACCTAAACACCCTTAAGGTAAAATAGCATAAAACAATATAGACCCTGACTCTCCATTATGAACAATGGCGATCATCCTGTCTCCAATTCTTGCCCTTCGCTGCTTATTGCTTCCAAGAAGCTCCTTACGACTGTCCATACATTTTTTCCATTCTTTGATTGTTATGTCTCCACTTCTTTTAGAAACCCGGTATGGACAGTTGAGATTCGTAGGACGACCTGGTTGTATGTTCAAAACATGAAGGCTACCATGCGTATACATCAGATGAGGCACACAATCATTCGGGATTATCTGTTGAAAAACATAGTAATAACGTCGTAGTTAGCAATGACGTACTAGTTTTAGAAGTGTGCAAAAAGATGCACGGATGTTGTAATAGTAAAAAATAATCTTACCAGCGTATCTCCATGGTAGTTACCGTAGCTCAACACGTGCACTAGTGGCACGTATTGACCATAATGTTGAGGAGTTTGATTGTAGATATTTTAATTCTCAAGATCAGTACAAAATTCGACCAGATGATTTTTCTCCTGATAAGTTAATTCGGAGCCTTCGGTGTAGTAGGTTCTGTCTACCATCTTCCGCACATTCTTTGAAGAATGAAAATAAGCTGTCAATGGAGATAAGTTGTCAACTATATATTTTGAAATAAACAATATAAATTACTTAATAACTATGTTAAGCTCACATGGGGGAAGAATTGGAGGTGTATCCACAAGGACCCAAATCGAAGGTCTCTCTTGCTCGATTGTAGGATCACCAAGATCCATGATGACAAGCATACCCTCATCAAGACCATACATCTTGCAAAGTGCTTCCCAATTTTTGCAACCAAAATGGGTTACACTCTGAGCATTGTACAACTTTACTTGAAAATCCACACCACGATGGGTACTTAGGATAATTTTTTTGGTTTCGAAACTTTCATGGTCTTAAAAACCCATCCTCTCCAAGGCATAGCGTCTTGCAAAGCATGGGATAAGCTAGTCGAATCGGAAAAGATAAAAAATACACGTTAAAATACTTGAAGTCGTGCTTAATTACGAAAAAAACTATTGTCGTCGTTGCGTACCGTATGAACATCGCAGGTCTCCTCGAGCTTAATGCTGAAGCGCCGATCTTCGTCCAGCTCAATGAACCTGTCGCAGATACCTCGGTCGTCGTGGCACCAGTCGCACTCCCCCGGGCGGTTTTCGTCGTCCGATGAGTACCACATTTCCGGCCTACGTTCATAATTCAAATATTAAACTAGATCATTATTATTAATCACGGGTTGACTATCGATGATCGATGTACGTAGCTCCTCCTTTCATTCCCGAATGCATTATTATATCAAATTGTCTAGCACACGGGAATGAAGGAGAACTTATCCAATATGAGCATTCAATAAGCAAAACCAAATCATAAAATAAGCAAAACCAAATCATAAAATAAAGTATAGTATTCAAATTACCATGCATTCAATAATTATAAGCAAAAGTACATCATCTCTTGGTGTCCGTACATCGTCGAATATTATCACTAATACAACTAGAACCGTAGCGCCCGACGGGTATCGACGCGGGCGGTGCACACCCAAAGATAAGGAACCATCACAGGATCATAGCTCCAGTGAGATCCCTGAAGAACTTGCCAGGTATTGTTGAACCTGCCCTCCAATACAAGCATGTAGCGACGGACGTGCTCGTCCTCCTCGCTGACACGATGACGTACCACCTCCGCGGTGTCCGGATGCCTCACCACCGTCACTGGCCCACGCGACCGCCACCAAACAAGGATCGGGTCAACAACGGGCTGCCTCCTCACCAACCTACGTCCCCCGAAAGGTAGCACCTCCCAATACCAGCCCGGCGGAGCCCAGTCCCGAACATGGCCCTGATCAAGCAGGCCTCCACCGCCGAGTCGACGAAGACGAGGATGCGGGATAGGCATCGCCGACGTCGATGCGGGAACTACTTCTATATATAGTTAAATAAAAGTAGTTTTATTAATTAAATCAACTATCTAGTTCAACTACTAAGCACTTACTATAAAAAAATATGTAGTACTTATTAAAAACAAACTACTTCTATATATAGTAAAATAAATTAGTTTATTACATCAACTAGCTAGTTCAACTATATATAAACTACTTCTTATTTTTTCCTTTTTCTAAATACTATGAACAAAAAATCATTAAAATTCTATGAACAAAATTAATTACACAATCTAAATATCACCAAAAAAATCTATTAACAATAATATCACCAAACATGCATATTCAATAATATTATCACCAAAAAAATCTATCAACAGAAAAAAAAAATCTAACATAATATGAACAAATTAATTACTACACATCTAATCTAACAAA